>NC_092104.1:2426195-2448761 GCF_045679555.1 Salvelinus alpinus | reverse complement strand
TTTAAGACCCCTTGAAGTCTCAAAAAAATATATATATATATTTTATGAAAAATAATTTTGGGCCTTACTGCTATTAGCCCATACAAACGCATTGAATAACAGATTCACTACATGGAACAGATAGTCCCCCCCAAAAATAATATCAAGAGGAAGTTTGTTCTGAAGTGTATGTCCTATATCTGAGAGATATTGTATAAGAAAAATCAGGAAACATGATTATTTTTATTTTTTAAATACATGTATTTAACCCCTTATTTTTGGCACTGAACAGTCTCCATATATATTTCCAATAATTTTTTTCAACTGGTACCGGGGGACCGTCAGATGAGTCTGTGAGGCCTGTGGGCATCCTATAGCAAAACAAAATCTCACTTCCCATAGAGGGGTCATAATAGTTTGTAACCCAAACTGTTCGGACGCTACAGATGATTTAGTGAGAAGACCGGTTTTCGGGATGTCTCCTGGTCTGACCAACACCGCTCTGTCACCTTTCACCTTTCACCTCAGATGGGATGTCTCCTGGTCTGACCAACTCCGCTCTGTCACCTTTCACCTTTCACCTCAGATGGGATGTCTCCTGGTCTGACCAACACCTCTCTGTCACCTTTCACCTTTCACCTCAGATGGGATGTCTCCTGGTCTGACCAACACTGCTCTATCTCTGTCTCCTTTCACCTCAGATGGGATGTCTCCTGGTCTGACCAACACTGCTCTATCTCTGTCACCTTTCACCTCAGATGGGATGTCTCCTGTTCTGACCAACACCGCTCTGTCACCTTTCACCTCAGATGGGATGTCTCCTGGTCTGACCAACACTGCTGTCACCTTTCACCTCAGATGGGATGTCTCCTGGTCTGACCAACACTGCTCTATCTCTGTCTCCTTTCACCTCAGATGGGATGTCTCCTGGTCTGACCAACACTGCTCTATCTCTGTCACCTTTCACCTCAGATGGGATGTCTCCTGGTCTGACCAACACCACTCCTACTCTGTCTCCTTTCACCTTTCACCTCAGATGGGATGTCTCCTGGTCTGACCAACACCACTCCTACTCTGTCTCCTTTCACCTTTCACCTCAGATGGGATGTCTCCTGGTCTGACCAACACCTCTCTGTCACCTTTCACCTTTCACCTCAGATGGGATGTCTCCTGGTCTGACCAACACCGCTCTGTCACCTTTCACCTTTCACCTCAGATGGGATGTCTCCTGGTCTGACAAACAACACCGCTCTGTCACCTTTCACCTTTCACCTCAGATGGGATGTCTCCTGGTCTGACCAACACCGCTCTGTCACCTTTCACCTCAGATGGGATGTCTCCTGGTCTGACCAACACTGCTCTAGCTCTGTCTCCTTTCACCTCAGATGGGATGTCTCCTGGTCTGACCAACACTGCTCTATCTCTGTCTCCTTTCACCTCAGTTGGGATGTCTCCTGGTCTGACCAACACTGCTCCAGCTCTGTCACCTTTCACCTCAGATGGGATGTCTCCTGGTCTGACCAACACCGCTCTGTCACCTTTCACCTTTCACCTCAGATGGGATGTCTCCTGGTCTGACAAACAACACCGCTCTGTCACCTTTCACCTTTCACCTCAGATGGGATGTCTCCTGGTCTGACCAACACCGCTCTGTCACCTTTCACCTCAGATGGGATGTCTCCTGGTCTGACCAACACTGCTCTAGCTCTGTCTCCTTTCACCTCAGATGGGATGTCTCCTGGTCTGACCAACACTGCTCTATCTCTGTCTCCTTTCACCTCAGTTGGGATGTCTCCTGGTCTGACCAACACTGCTCCAGCTCTGTCACCTTTCACCTCAGATGGGATGTCTCCTGGTCTGACCAACACTGCTCTAGCTCTGTCACCTTTCACCTCAGATGGGATGTCTCCTGGTCTGATAAACACAGCTATGTCACCTTTCACCTCAGATGTGGAAGTGTGACATACAGTAGGCAGATGCTGTGGATTGAGATGCACCCAATGAAAAACAACCAGATATCTCTAGCTGAAAACATATGGATTTAAAAAATATATATATATATTTGATTTCTGTGGGGGTGTAGACATAGACTTTAGGGGGTTGAAATAATTATTTATTGAATTTCTTGTCTATCATCATCACTGAACCTCTGCTTGTTAGACCCACTGGGCACATACTGGTTGGATCAACATTGTTTCAATGTAATTTGACAACATACTATGATGTGAAATCATTTGTGGAAAATACATTGGTTTTGAAAAAACCCTCTAATTTTCATCCAATTCATCTAATTGTAAACACTGAAATAAGGGTAATAACAGGTTGATTCAACCTGGGTAACTACATGTCAATGATTTGTTTAGCATAGCAACATGGAATGAATAGAATGAACGACTGGGTCAAAACATCCCAAAACTTAAGATTTAACAACCAGCCTGTTTGGTTAGCAACTTCAGAACTAACAACTGGCTTTTGCCTGGACTATATCATCTGGTGGAAAGATTAAATAAAACAAATGTATTCATTACAATAACGTTTTTTAATGAAAACACGCAGTTTATCTTTTTTTTCATGTTGGCAACCGTTTTATAAAAGCAATAATGCCCTTCGCCTCAGACCTAAGAACAGCCCTTATATAAGGGATAAATGCCGATGTTCTGTACATTACCTTGGAAATAATGGACAATGCAGCGGGACAAGGCGGATCCGAGTCCCTTTGAGGAGTTCATTTTTCCAAGGTAATGTACAGAACGGAGGTGTGTAACCTGTTTATGCCACAATTGCAGAGAAAACAACACAAAATAAAACATTTAACGGTAGAAATATATATATGTATATTTTTTATATGTTCATTTCTATAAGCAAATTCATGCTTTGTCCTCTTTTGGACGTTAGTTAGTTATATATTTATGAACGCAACCCACTAGTTCATTCTGTATGTTCCGTTGCCAGGGGATATATTCCGTTGCCATGCTCGCTAGCAACGTTCTGATCCATCGCTTGCTAGCTAGCCAACTAGCTATACGGCTAACACAGTCACTACTTCTGCAGCCAGAATAACAGCAAAGTAGCTGCATTTGCCCTTATTTAAGCTGTGTTATATTGATATTCATGTGTATACATCCATAAGAATGAGCCGGTGATGCCTGGTTTTCCCTGGCATAGTTAGACAAGTTTGCCTTCTCGTCAGGATACTGAACACTTCACTACGAGGAGATCGCATTGCATATCAAAGACTAGGGCTAGAAACTGGCTAAATAGTTTGTTGCTAGCAAACCTTCCAATATGACAACCCAATTATAAAATCTCAGTTGCTGAAAACAGCTGGTCAAACTAGAAACATGTGGGAGGATTTGACAGCATAGCCCACTTGTGTCATGACTGTAACAGTAGGAACCAGAGAAATTCATCACTCACCACGTTAGGGCACCAGACGCTCCCCCCAAAAAAAGATGTCTCTACAAAAACAAATCAATGCTAGCTAGCTACGTTTTATCCTCGTCTGACCTGCGTTTACAATGTATCCCATTTCAGTTTGTGTGGTTGTTGGTTTAGCTTTATGTCACTTTGTAATAAATACGGTCTGTATGCGTAGGTGCATATAGCATCATGATTCCAACTGTCCACTATCTGGTTTTAATGCCCTTCTAGCATTTCAGAAACGAATATTAAACAATGCTGTGGCATAAAACGATAATCCCCAGGTTATCATGCCTTATTGCTTCAATATAACACAATTCCACTTATCCGCTGTGTCACAGTAACTATGGCAACTGACATGTTGCACCTGTTCTCCACTGTGGTAAACATGCCCTTGTGATTATTCACACTTTATAAGCACCTGGCACATTGATAAGACAGCAGTCTCACTGAGTGAAGGTATACTGTTGTAGCGATTGAGGGGGATCCGTCTGAGCAATACTTGAACCAGCATCCTTAAAGTGTGCCATAAACGTCAAGACCTCTTGGTATAGTGTGGACTGCTCTTACGTACATACAGTACCACAGTAAAGGGAGAGAAACTACACCATGTTGTAAATAAATGAACAAGATGGGAACCATTTCATTTTCATTTGTGTGAATATGCCATCTGAATATGCCAAATATGCGTTCTTGATGCCTGTTGTTAAGGTTAGATTTGACATCCAATGGGTTCTTCACATAACCTACCTGTAAATATTTGGCATATTTCGGGATAGGTTCCTCAGATACTGGGCATATCTGGGCAGCAGAAACGCATGCCAATCACATAAGTGTTTTTTCAATAATGCATAAGATGACATGTTAAGTGGAATAAGTGGAATGAATAGCACGATTAGCAGATGGGACTACTGGACAAACTATTCTGACATGTAAAACTATACCCTGGGACAGACTAGAGACTTTTCAGTACAGTACCTTCACTCTCGTAGATATACTTGATGATGTCGTCTGTGTTCAGGCGCTCTTCTTTAGAGTTGATGGCATAGGTGACGGTCTGATATTCGTCCATGAGTTTGAGGTGCACCCCTTCCATAGTGAAGTAACAATTCCTCTCCTTCTTATCGTCATCGTAGATCAGCAACGCGTCTTTCCAGTTGAAGTGACGGAACATCGCCAAGAACGTCTCTGCCATTTTTAGGTAAGACGGAGAGATTCGGGTTAGGCGAGAGAATTCTTTCTCTTTGTCTCTAAACCCGCTGGCCAGAGCACCTGCCGATATTACCGGGATGTTCCAGTGAGATGCCATCCTTACAACCGGCGCCGCGGCGTATTCACACACCGGACCGAGCACCAAGTCCGGTTTCTTCTCACAGGAGCGGTCCACCAGAGAGAAGAGTGCATCATTGCCACAGTCGGAATCCTCATAACGCACGTTGAAATTAAGTCCCGAATACAGACCGCCGCCGATTTTCAACCCCTGCTTTGCATACTCGATGGCCGGTGTCACTCGTGCTATTGAGAACATATACGAGTTATTTTTGGGCAACATCACCAATACTTCGATGTCTTCATTCACGGCTGTACTTGTCCGGCCAGGTAACAACCCCAGCCAAAGGTACAAACACAATGAAATGAAAAATGGCATGATGCAACTTTAAAAGTTATTCTTTGTCTGTAATCAGTAATAATGCAATATTGGAGAGATTCTATCCTCTCTATAAGATTCTATCCTCTCTGTATAACTCTCTCTCCAAGTTCAACTGCGTCCCCGGAGCCGCGGAGCGCGCAGGTCAATTGCAAATGTGGAATCTTTAAACAAACAAAAAAAAATCTAAATTGAATTGCCTTTTTCTTTGAATTAATGAAATAAAATGTCTAAATGTATTAAGTGTATGATCCGGGAACAGAGAGTCTCCTGCAACCTGCTCAACTGATGGAAGAATCCCCTGAGTTTTCCTAACTAATTCTCCCGTTTCCCTGGTCAATCCTCTTGTTTAAATAAGGTAACTGCCCAGACAGCTACCACACACGCTGGCTGAGGGGAGGAATTTTGAAGAATCTGTTCATTATTATTCCTGCGTCATCCCTGTATGATACACCTCTTTCTTAAAGCTACAGGTCCCTCTTTTTTATTTTTTATTTTACAGAGAAAGTAGAGTTGTGCTGCATTCCACTGTATGTAGGCACACTTGGATTTACAGGCACCGAATGCACTGGGATGCATTGCCTCATACAAACAATGGTGTGGTCTAAATAGAACAATTGAAATAATTGTATGCAAGGTTTCAAGAGAAGGTTTTCCTTTGCTATTTTCGATACAAACACATGAGTCTAAGCAGTTTTTTTGTTTGTTTTACGCAATACAATCCAATAGACAGTATGGTACAGTATCGTATAGAACGTCTATATCTTGTATTTATAGACTAAATACGTGTAACTTACCTGATCAATTTACCCTGAAGTCAACAAGGTGTGACATCGATGCATACTGCACAGTGATAGGTCTACCGATCATCTAATTAGTGTTCACTTATAGAAACCCCACTTTAACATATCCAGTATCAGATGTGTGCTGAGCGTTCCAAAGTGGAACTATCAATGAAGGATCAACCTCTTAAGTCTACATGAGGACTCCCTGCGTGGGAGAAAGAGTAACCCTGCTATAGACTGACACCTAGTGGTCTACAACCGACATAGGCTATTCTACACTAAAGCTGTACGGTAGGCCTTACTTGATCACCGGGTTGAGATTCATATTGATATGTCTTAGCTGTCCTGACCAATTTGAACCAAAAGCAGTGTCTTTTTCATTAGAATAGAGTGTTGGTACATGTGGAAACGATGGATAGAATCAATACTAACTCCAGTGTTGTGTTGAATACATATCCAAACAGCCCGAGTACTGAACGTTGGGTGTAGAATTAGCAAAGAGGGAGGAGGGCCTGTTTATATATTTATCATCATGCCCCATTAAGACGTCGGCTTGCAAACGAGTCACATAACAAGTTCCCTTTTACGTGAGGGTAACAACCTCTCATTCACATCACCTTTTAAATGTGCTGCCCTTATGTGCCACTTGGTTTGTGGCTCATTTGACTATATAGAGCTCACATTCTCCAGGAATCTCATTATAGTAACGACAGGGGTTTTGAGGTAATGTAATGTTGCTCTAGTCTATACTCCATTTATCCTGATTACACCAATGGGTGCAATTTGGAGTCGCTTATTTAGAGGCAATTGGCAATTAAGAGTCATTCTGCTTAACTAGACAGCTTGTTATTTAATTGTACAGCATCCTGTGCTGTAGCTAGGGGTTGTGTAGCTACTGTAGGTGTAGGTCTCTATGGGGGGCTGGGACAGTCGCTGAACAACTGACGCCTTCTTAGGTAACCTTCACAGATACTTGGAGACAGAGGCCACTTTATCCTGCAGACACATTATATTCTACCTGTTTGGTGCCAATGCAGATCATTTGAGCTGTGTGTGTGTGTGTGTGTGTGTGTGTGTGTGTGTGTGTGTGTGTGTGTGTGTGTGTGTGTGTGTGTGTGTGTGTGTGTGTGTGTGTGTGTGTGTGTGTGTGTGTGTGTGTGTGTGTGTGTTGTATAATTTTCCAGGAAGATGACCGGTACAGGCAGGGCAAGTTGTTGATTGTGTGTTAGTTCACGTAATAAGGGTTCTGGTTTATGACCGCAGCTCTTTTAAATCTATTAAAGGAGTCATATTATCAAGGCCATCTGTCAGCCACGACAGGGTGTGTTTTATATCAACGCTACATACTTATTTTAATGTCCCTGTGTTTGTTCGTGTGCAAAGAAGACACTTGATCCACAGACAGGAGATGTGTTGTAAGTGAAGCTATACGATATCCTAGATGATGTCTTTTGGTAACACTTTTACATTAATGTTAATATAGGGAACCTTATTAATGGGAAGTGTTACCTTGTCTTTTATAAATTGGATTAAAATCTATGAATGTGGTGCCTTTTTAAAACAGTTGTTTTCTCAGCACGGTAGATTTCCATTCAGGTAATTTAGATAATATCACCTGATGTTTAGGCCTACATGACGCACCCAAACCCCCCAAAAAGACCTCCCTGTACGACAGAAAGACGTAGTTGTTGTTTTACTCAATGTGTTTACTTCCTGTTTTTTCTGTTATTGAAATAGCTTCTGCTGGGGTTGCAGCAGGGAAAGCAAATGGGACATGTAGGTGGACGGTGGTGAGATGTGGTAGTGAAACAACGTGATCTTCCTGAGATTCCTAACTGTCGGATGACAGTGTTAGTACCGAAATGACAATCACACAATGTGACGCTATGAGAACCACCAGACAAAGAGAGCCTGATCCTCACCGACCCTCAACAAATATCAATAAAAAAACACACACTTCCCCAACTTTCAATGAATCAACAATGACGGATACATACAGCACTGCTGACTTCATGATGAATGTTGTATCAGGGACAGTGTGAGTAACACAGCTGACATCATGATGAATGCCGTGTCAGGGACAGTATGAGTAACACAGCTGACTTCATGATGAATGTTGTATCAGGGACAGTATGAGTAACACAGCTGACATCATGATGAATGTTGTATGTTGTATCAGGGACAGTATGAGTAACACAGCTGACTTCATGATGAATGTTGTATCAGGGACAGTATGAGTAACACAGCTGACTTCATGATGAATGTTGTGTCAGGGACAGTATGAGTAACACAGCTGACTTCATGATGAATGTTGTATCAGAGACAGTATGAGTAACACAGCTGACATCATGATGAATGTTGTATCAGGGACAGTATGAGTAACACAGCTGACTTCATGATGAATGTTGTGTCAGGGACAGTATGAGTAACACTGCTGACATGATGAATGTTGTGTCAGGGACAGTATGAGTAACACTGCTGACATCATGATGAATGTTGTATGTTGTATCAGGGACAGTATGAGTAACACTGCTGACTTAGAAGGAACCACATTAGAAGGAATGAATGACAGAGTATTAGAGCTGAGTTCATGCGCATGCACGCACACACACAAAAATGCACACACACACATGTCTACCGTGCCTTATTATGCTGAACATGAGGTGATGGCGTGGATGAATGGCACGACAATGGGCCTCAGGATCTCATCACGGTATCTCTGTGCATTCAACTTGCCATCAATAAAACGCAATTGTGTTCGTTGTCCGTTGCTTATGCCTGTCCATACCATAACCCCACCGCCACCATGGGGCACTCTGTTCACAATGTTGACATCAGCAAACCGCTCACCCACACGACGCCATACACGTATTTTACAGTTGTGAAGACGGTTGGATTTACTGCCAAATTCTCTAAAATGACGTTGGAGGTGGCTTGTGGTAGAGAAATGAACATTCAAAATCTCTGGAAGCAGCTCTGGTGGACATTCCTGTAGTCAGCATGCCAATTGCACGCTCCCTGAAGACATCTGTGGCATTGTGTTGTGTGACAAAACTGCACATTTTAGAGTGGCCTTTTATTGTCCCCAGCACAAGGTGCACCTGTGTAATGCTCATTCTGTTTAATCAGCTTCTTCATATGCCACACCTGTCAGGTGGATGGATGATCTTGGCAAAGGAGACAGGCTCACTAACAGGGATGTAAAGAAATTTGTGCATTACATTTGAGAGGAATAAGCTTTTTGTACGTATGGACCATTTTGGGAATCTTTTATTTCAGCTCATGAAACATGGGACCAACACTTTACATGTTGCATAAGAACCCATTATTTCATCTTACATTATCAAACATAGCAAACTACAATCTTTTATCCAACATATTTGTGTTTTGTCCCCGACAATGTCATCAACAAAACTGATTGAATTAACACTTGCCAATCTGGTAATGCTGTTGGACTTACCTGCTCAGGTAAGAAACAGTTTGTCTCTCAATCAACATTGTTTCTCACCTGGAGTGAAGAATGTAATGCATATTATTGATACCATTTGAAAAGAAACACTTTGAAGTTTGTGGAAATGTGAAATTAATGTAGGAGAATATAACACATTAGATCTGGTAAAAGATAATACAAACAAAAAAACATGTGTTTTCTGTTATAATTTTTTTAAATCATCTTTGAAATGCAAGAGAAAGGCCATACATTGAGATAGGATTCTAGCTGTAGTTTAGATGTTGTCCACAAGATGGCAGCAGTGTGTTTGCAAAGTTTCAGACTGATCCAGTTATGAAGTACATTACTACACAATATTTTGTATCACGTCTGCCAGGAGTTTGCCCAAATGTGCCAATTTATTCATTTTCAAGTATTGGTATTTCTTTAACCTTTATTTAAGTAGGCAAGTCAGTTAAGAACAAATTCTTATTTACAATGACGGGATACCCCAGTCAAACCCGGACGACGCTGGGACTCCCAATCCCCACCGCCATATGGGACTCCCAATCAAGGCCGGTTGTAATACAGCCTGGAATCGAACCTGGGTCTGTAGTCACACCTCTAGCACTGAGAAGCAGTGCCTTAGACCACTGCGCCACTCAGGAGCACCAGAGAACATGCACAAATGCTATGGTAATAAAATATTGAAGTTTACACACTCCCAGGAATGTCATACATGATGGTTCATTAGCTTCCCTAAAGAAAATACACAAACCTTCACACATCTAGATGGCCGGGCGGGGTGGGTGTGGAGCCAGAGACAGCAGTGGGGTCAAACTGTAGACCCCAGTTCCTACATTTGAATATAAACATGTATTTTATCAAACAAAATGTTGCAACATTTTATCTCTGGGACCCTCTGGATGACAAATCAGAGCATGATTACTGAATGTAAGTACATTATTTACCTTCAGAGGTGAATGTATCAAACCAGTTGCCATGATGAAAGTGTTTTGTTGTTGTGCACTATCCTCAAACAATAGCATGGAATTGTTTTTGCTGTAGTAGCTACTGTAAATTGGACACTGCAGTTAGATTAACAATAATTTAAGCTTTCTGCCCATATAAGACATGTCAATGTCCCGGAAAGTTGGCTGTTGTTTACAATGTCATTCTAGTACACATTATCGCATATTGAGCAACAACTGTCCCGGTTTAGGGACACCGATCCCGTAGAGATGAAATGGATTGAAGTTTGCTGTGATGAGTCTGATCCTTCACTTAGGGAGTGTGGAAGAGCAACATCTGTTCACAGTTGTCTGCTCAGGTAATAGAAATATATATTCAATTGATTTCCTTCATTCATATAACTTCCTTATATGCCGATGTTATTGTCATAAGTGTGGGATCCTAATTTGATCACTCTGTTATCGCGACGAGATGGAGACTTGTGATTTACATAAATTCACAGAAAACTCACAGTTCTCTTTCTCTCTTGCTCGCTCAAACGCTAAAGCACCAGACAGAATAAATGTAGGTCCTACTACTGCGACATTCAAATGTACAAGAAAGGATTACAAATGCAGCCATGCACATCAACAACCGTCGTTTTATATCCAAATGTAGGATCTTCATTTAATCACCCTGTTGCAGGACAAATTTCCTGCAATGTCAGAAATGTTGTGTATTCTAGGTATAAAAAGGCTTTTGAAATTTCAGACTTGATTTCCCCTTATGAAAAATGTATCAACCCTTACAAAAATGTCCATTGTCCTTTAATTATAATCCATATAATAATTCACATTCCCTGTTGCTGCAGGAAATCCTGCTGTAGCAAACTGGCTCCAATTAATATCCTACATCTGTAGCCTAATAACACATTGGTCTCCACTAGGAGATATAGAGTACCAGTCAAAAGTGTAAGAACACCTACTCATTCAAAAATTGTTATTTATTTTTACTATTCTACATTGTAGAATAAAAATGAAGACATCAAATCTATAAAATAACACATATGGCATCATGTAGAAACCAAAATAGTGTTAAACAGTAGCCACCCTTTGCCTTGATGACAGCTTTGCCCACTCTTGGCATTCTCTCAACCAGCTTCATGAGATAGTCGCATGGAATGCATTTCAATTAACAAGTGTGCCTTGTTAAAAGTTAATTTGTGGAATTTCTTTCCTTAATGCGTTTGAGCCAATCAGTTGTGATGTGACAAGGTAGGGGTGGTTTACAAAAGATTGGACTATTTGGTAAAAGTCCATATTATGGCAAGAACAGCTTAAATAAGCAAAGAGAAACGACATCATTACTTTAAGACATGAAGGTCAGTCAATGTGCAAAATTTCAAGTGGAGTCGCAAAAACCATCAAGCGCTAGGATGAAACTGGCTCTCATGAGGACCGCCACAGGAAAGGAAGACCCAGAGTTACCTTTGCTTCTGAGTATAAGTTCATTAGAGTTACAGTAACTGCCACTACCAAAGGACGCCAATAATAAGAAGAGACTTGCTTGGGCCAAGAAACACAAGCAATGGACATTAGACGGGTGGACATCTGTCCTTTGGTCTGATGAGTCCAAATTGGAGATTTTTGGTTCCAACCGCTGTGTCTTTGTAAGATGCAAAGTAGGTGAACGGATGATCTCCGCATGTGTGGTTCCCATCGTGAAGCATGGAGGAGGAGGTGTGATGGAGTGTGGGTGCTTTGCTGGTGACACTGTCAGTGATTTATTTAGAATTCTTGGCACACTTAACCAGCATGGCTACCACAGCATTCTGTAGCGATACGCCATCCCATCTGGTTTGCACTTAGTAGGACTATGATTTGTTTTTCAACAGGAAATTGACCCAGAACACACCTCCAGGCTGTGTAAGGGCTATTTGACCAAGGAGAGTGATGGAGTGAAGACCTGTCCTCCACAATCACCCGACCTCAACCCAATTGAGATGGTTTGGGATGAGTTGGACCGCAGAGTGAAGGAAAAGCAGCCAACAAGTGCTCAGCATATGTATGTGGGAACTCCTTCAAGACTGTTAGAAAAGCATTCCAGATGAAGCTGGTTGAGAGAATGCCAAGAGTGTGCAAAGCTATCGTCAAGTCAAAGGGTGGCTACTTTGAAGAATCTCAAATATAAAATATATTTTGATTTGTTAAAAACTTACTACATGATTCCATATGTGTTATTTCATAGTTTTTGAAGTTTTCACGATTATTCTGCAATGTAGAAAATTGTAAAAATAAAGAAAAACCCTGTTAATGACTGTATCTATTAGTAATGACTAGTAATGACTGTATCTATTGGTAATGACTGGTAATGACTGTATCTATTGGTAAGGGCTGTTAATGACTGTATCTATTGGTAATGACTAGTAATGACTGTATCTATTGGTAATGACTGGTAATGACTGTATCTATTGGTAAGGGCTGTTAATGACTGTATCTATTGGTAATGACTGGTAATGACTGGTAATGACTGTATCTATTAGTAATGACAGGTAATGACTGTATCTATTAGTAATGACTGGTAATGACTGGTAATGACTGGTAATGACTGTATCTATTAGTAATGACAGGTAATGACTGTATCTATTGGTAAGGGCTGTTAATGACTGTATCTATTAGTAATGACTGGTAATGACTGTATTTATTAGTAATGACAGGTAATGACTGTATCTATTGGTAATGACTGGTAATGACTGTATCTATTAGTAATGACAGGTAATGACTGTATCTATTAGTAATGACTAGTAATGCCTGTATCTATTGGTAATGACTGGTAATGACTGTATCTATTGGTAATGACTGTATTAGTTTGTAATTTCTGTATTAATTGGTAATGACTGTATCTATTGGTAATGACTGGTAATGACTGGTAATGACTGTATCTATTGGTAAGGGCTGGTAATGACTGTATCTATTGGTAAGGGCTGGTAATGACTGTATCTATTGGTAATGAATGTATCTATTGGTAATGACTGTATTAGTTTGTAATTTCTGTATTAATTGGTAATGACTGTATCTATTGGTAATGACTGGTAATGACTGTATTAGTTTGTAATTTCTGTATCTATTGGTAATGACTGTATCTATTGGTAATGACTGTATCTATTGGTAATGACTGGTAATGACTGTATCTATTGGTAAGGGCTGGTAATGACTGTATCTATTGGTAATGACTGGTAATGACTGTATCTATTGGTAATGACTAGTAATGACTGTATCTATTAGTAATGACTGGTAATGACTGTATCTATTGGTAAGGGCTGTTAATGACTGTATCTATTAGTAATGACTGGTAATGACTGTATCTATTGGTAAGGGCTGTTAATGACTGTATCTATTAGTAATGACTGGTAATGACTGTAACTATTGGTAAGGGCTGTTAATGACTGTATCTATTGGTAATGACTGGTAATGACTGTATCTATTGGTAAGGGCTGTTAATGACTGTATCTATTGGTAATGACTGGTAATGACTGGTAATGACTGGTAATGACTGGTAATGACTGTATCTATTGGTAATGAATATATCTATTGGTAATGACTGTATTAGCTTGTAATTTCTGTATTAATTGGTAATGACTGTATGTATTGGTAATGACTGGTAATGACTGTATCTATTGGTAAGGGCTGTTAATGACTGTATCTCTTGGTAATGACTGGTAATGACTGGTAATGACTGGTAATGACTGGTAATGACTGTATCTATTGGTAATGAATGTATCTATTGGTAATGACTGTATTAGCTTGTAATTTCTGTATTAATTGGTAATGACTGTATGTATTGGTAATGACTGGTAATGACTGTATCTATTGGTAATGACTGGTAATGACTGGTAATGACTGTATCTATTGGTAAGGGCTGGTAATGACTGTATCTATTAGTAATGACTGGTAATGACTGTATCTATTGGTAAGGGGTGTTAATGACTGTATCTATTGGTAATGACTAGTAATGACTGTATCTATTGGTAAGGGCTGTTAATGACTGTATCTATTGGTAATGACTGGTAATGACTGGTAATGACTGTATCTATTGGTAAGGGCTGTTAATGACTGTATTTATTGGTAATGACTAGTAATGACTGTATCTATTGGTAAGGGCTGGTAATGACTGTATCTATTAGTAATGACTGGTAATGACTGTATCTATTGGTAAGGGGTGTTAATGACTGTATCTATTGGTAATGACTAGTAATGACTGTATCTATTGGTAAGGGCTGTTAATGACTGTATCTATTGGTAATGAATGTATCTATTGGTAATGACTGTATTAGTTTGTAATTTCTGTATCATGACTATCTATTTATGATCTTTGGGTTGGAGGGAAAGTGTAGTGCAGGTGTGATATACGTTACCTAGAAAAAGTCTTCACACCCTTTGCAACATTTTGCTTCCTTAAATTAAATGTGAGCAGAACTTTAAGTTAAAAGGTTGGTTAGTGCACAGATAGATGTCCTGTGTGGATGAACTGAAATGCCAATTCAAATGTTCCTCAATATAATAGCAATGAGGGAAATTGGTATTGAAATGTCAGTTACTATTCCATAAAAACAACACCTAGGCCTACCTACCAATAAATAATCAACAACAATACCGTCTCCTATAAATACAGTAGCTAGGCCTGCTTTCATCCGTAGTCTACCTACATTATTCAAGAGATGACCCCTTAAGAATTGCAGCTAATAATCTTGTCATCCTTAGCGGAAGTGGACAGCAACGTGTGACCGTAGTGTTGGATGTATCCCAAGAGGCCCCCAGATCGCCAGTCCCGGGAGGTTAATCACCGATGGGGTCGTTGAGGTCAACCGTAACCGGGGCTCAAGGCGCCTCATTGAAAGGGGGGGGGGGGGGGGGTCGGTCGATATCTCCTCATCTGGAACTCGGTAAGAACTTGTCATGCGACGCTGCTGGAGCTGCTCTGAGCTGCCACTCCACAACGTGCCAATACTTACAACTATATTAAAGGATTACTATAGCCTGGGGACTATCTGGTGTCAGGGTTGAACTAATCAGCTGAATGGCAAGGAATATTAAAACCACTGTGATAGTGTGTTTCCTGTCTATATCTCCTCCTCTCTACCCTGTCTACATCTCCTCCTCTCTCTCTCTCTGCCCGGTATATATCTCCTCCTCTCTCTGCCCTGTCTATATCTCCTCCTCTCTCTGCCCTGTCTATATCTCCTCTCTCTCTCTACCCTGTCTATATCTCCTCCTCTCTACCCTGTCTATATCTCCTCCTCTCTCTCTCTCTACCCTGTCTATATCTCCTCTCTCTCTCTACCCTGTCTATATCTCCTCCTCTCTCTCTCTCTGCCCTGTCTATATCTCCTCTTCTCTGCCCTGTCTATATCTCCTCCTCTCTCTGCCCTGTCTCTTTCCCCTCCTCTAACTCTTAATCAATCCTTTCACCTGAAGGTGTGACCAATATTGATGAGGATGAAATCGAAATGATAGCCCAACAATAAAGCGTTACAATGCAATAATTATAGGGAATTATAATTGACTTTCCTTGGTCTGCAATGCTACAGCGCACAGTATTACATGAGAGAATGTTAACCCACTATTTTAAAAGTAATCTGAATAAAACTGGTCGGACAACCCATCGTCTCCAGGTCACTACCAGGACGTTCCCCTAACCCTGATACAACCATGATCCCACGAAGGAGCCTATTGGTCTGATTAAAGTTGTTTTCATATCTGTCTGGTGTCCGTTTAAGGTTTCTATTCAAATCTGTATGGTGGAAATTCAGTGCTAAATTTAAAGTAAATGTTCCCACATTCACGGTAAACGTTGGTCCAATCGTGAAATGACCTTTAAATTAATGAAATCTGGAACGCTTCAACAATTCAGATTGGATAGAGCGCTAAAGTTATTTTTTCGGGTTCATCTGATATCTGTTTGTGGGCACCTCTGCCAAGGAGCTCCTCTCTGGGTTCATCAGCTGAGTTGTGAGTCGGCCATAGATGTGCAACGGAGATATATATGAGTTTTGTAACATATGCTTGCTAAACACTGTTTCACATGACATACTAGTATACAGTAGTTCATTGTGTAATTGAAATCAGTTCTTGATAATAGTTTCACCTCAGTTCTGGCTGTCCATAGTTATAATGTGTACAGTCATCAACGTAGACTAAGTGTTGTAGCTAATAATACATAATACCTGACCCTGAACAGGTTTCAGGTTAAATGTACAATGCTTTAGTCCATGAGAAAAATAACAACAGCACTCCGCTCGCCCCAGCCCCACCCTCAGCCCCAGCCCCAGCCCCACCCTCAGCCCCACCCCCAGCCCCTGCCCCACCCCCACCCCCAGCCTTACCCCCACTCCCAGCCCCAGCCCCACCCTCAGCCCCATTCCCAGCCCCACCCCCAGGCCCACCCCTAAAACCCACTCCTACCCCCACCCCCACCCCCAGCCTCACCCCCACTCCCAGCCCCACCCTCAGCCCCACTCCCAGCCCCACCCCCAGCCCATCCCCATGCAGTGTGATGGTTTGGCCACTAGGTGGCACTGTTTATACACTATAGGCAGGGAGTAGAGCAGTCTCGTGTTGATCTCCTCTCCGCTAATGCAATGTAAAGCCTATTTGCTTTGCACCTTTAAATGCCGATCACAATAGAATAGACTCTTTAATGTGAGCCTATTCTCAAAAACTACATTCTTGTCATCCTTTAATTCCACTTATATTCCATCTACAGTGTACACCTATTTTCATCCTAAAACATTTACTGTACATTTACATTCTAGTCGTTCAGCAGAGGCTCTTATCCAGAGCAATTTACAGCCTTTAGCTTGAAGTGCCTTGCTGAAAGGCATTTGCATTTCAGACGCATCGTTGTTTTAATACAGACTTTTTGGTGTCGTGTCAATTTAATTTCAATGCTTTGTTTGCATCAAAGCACACCCCGTGTAATGAGAATCATATAGACCAGCCATTTGGGAATGATCTATAAACCTTTACGGAACTGGTATCTTCACACTGCTACTGAAACAGTTGATGAACAATTATTAACTTAACTCTCTCTCTGTCTCTCTGTCTCTCTGTCTCTCTCTCTCTCTCTCTCTCTCTCTCTCTCTCTCTCTCTCTCTCTCTCTCTCTCTCTCTCTCTCTCTCTCTCTCTCTCTCTCTCTCTCTCTCTCTCTCTCTCTCTCTCTCTCTCTTGACAGCACAAAGACATACTGTACTCTGCATCATAGTATTATATTTCTATGATCAAGAAGCTATTAGCATGTGATTACAGTTCCCATAATCTAGGAGCGACAAGCTTCATTGACATGACCTTAACATCATGTAATTATTATTTAAATTACATAAACATGCTACAACATTTCCATAAACAAGTTCACCATAAGTTAAATCATGTCCTTATGTCTCACGGCATGACGGGTGACAAATGAACAAGACGGAACGCTAACTGTTATTAAGTTACATTACAAATGGCGAAGTATATTTGGTTAAGTATGTTTTCACAACGGTGAAACATATTTTTACTATTTAAAAAAAAAAGTATTGTTATTACTATTATTATTATTGTATGAAAACATGTTACTGTGACACCATTCTTATGACTAAAAAAACATAATAGAAACCAAACTGAACAGTATGGAGCGGGACAGTAACATGGAAATAAGGGAACCATTTAGGAGGAGTCTTCCTGTCACACATCACCCAGGTCTCAGGTACATGTGGCTGGAAACCATGAGAACACGTCAACCTCTTCTTGACCCTAGTCAACTGAGGCAAACCTTTTGTTTTTAAATCTTATTGAAGTCAGCCGTCAAGGGCCCGTGAGTTACAATCCATCATTGTACACTGAACTTCAGGCGACAACCAACCTAGAAGGATATAAACTCTAGACATGTTGGTGGAAACCAGGGCCTTGCCTTTTGGGGGGGGGGTGATAAAAATAAATAAAAAAGAAAGGTCACCCCCAAAATTATTTCCCGCAACTGTGACAACGGTCACAGACCGTTTATTTAGTTACATAACAGCAATAGATGGCCACATACAGTATATATAACGCTTAGTCTGAAAGTAACGTCGTATTTCATCTATAATAACTCATGTAAATCTGTTACATTGTAAGGTTGTTAGAAAATGCCGTTTTGTTACGCAGGTGGTTGCTGGTTCGATTCCCGGGGATAAACAATACATAAAATGTATTCACGCATGACTGTAAGTCACTTTGGATTATTGATACATACGGTTAAATCGTAGTTCTTGACTCAAACCGATCAACCGCATCAATATGGGATCATAGCTTTCGCCTGGTCAGTCGAGGTCATGAAAAGAGCAGGTGTTCTTAATGTTTTGTCCACTCAGTGTATATTACTATCCTTCAATGCTTTGCTTATTAACCCTTTCCACCTGTGGAAAGTGGCCTATATGGATAGGGTCAAATTGAAATGTTTCTTATAGAAGAACTGTAAAAAGCATATGTATTACCATGGTAGCAATTGATAGAAAACACTTTGGAGATAATGGGGGAAATGGTTAGACCAAATGTGAGGACACGACAGTTCACCTGACAAGACTGAATCCAAACATCACACTGTTGGTTTTATGTGCGTTTTACATTTCATTTACAATAAAGTCATTGAGATGGTGCAACATAAGAAGAAAAAATACGACACGTTTTTGAGTGAAAGAGTCTAAGCCATAAGAGTTGAAGCCATAAGAGTCGAAGCCATAAGAGTCGAAGCCATAAGTCGAAGCCATAAGAGTCGAAGCCATAAGAGTCGAAGCCATAAGAGTCGAAGCCATAAGAGTCGAAGCCATAAGAGTCTAAGCCATAAGAGTCTAAGCCATAAGAGTCGAAGTCACAAGAGTCTAAGTCATAAGAGTCGAAGCCATAAGAGTCGAAGCCATAAGAGTCTAAGTCATAAGAGTCTAAGTCATAAGAGTCGAAGTCACAAGAGTCTAAGCCATAAGAGTCGAAGTCACAAGAGTCTAAGCCATAAGAGTCGAAGTCACAAGAGTCTAAGTCATAAGAGTCGAAGCCATAAGAGTCGAAGCCATAAGAGTCTAAGCCATAAGAGTCGAAGCCATAAGAGTCTAAGCCATAAGAGTCTAAGCCATAAGAGTCGAAGCCATAAGAGTCGAAGCCATAAGAGTCGAAGCCATAATAGTCGGAGCCATAAGAGTCGAAGCCATAAGAGTCAAAGCCATAAGAGTCTAAGCCATAAGAGTCGAAGCCATAAGAGTCTAAGCCATAAGAGTCTAAGCCATAAGAGTCTAAGCCATAAGAGTCGAAGCCATAAGAGTCGAAGCCATAAGAGTCGAAGCCATAATAGTCGGAGCCATAAGAGTCGAAGCCATAAGAGTCGAAGCCATAAGAGTCTAAGCCATAAGAGTCGAAGCCATAAGAGTCTAAGCCATAAGAGTCTAAGCCATAAGAGTCGAAGCCATAAGAGTCTAAGCCATAAGAGTCTAAGCCATAAGAGTCTAAGCCATAAGAGTCGAAGCCATAAGAGTCGAAGCCATAAGAGTCGAAGCCATAATAGTCGGAGCCATAAGAGTCAAAGCCATAAGAGTCGAAGCCATAAGAGTCTAAGCCATAAGAGTTGAAGCCATAAGAGTCTAAGCCATAAGAGTCTAAGCCATAAGAGTCTAAGCCATAAGAGTCGAAGCCATAAGAGTCGAAGCCATAAGAGTCGAAGCCATAATAGTCGGAGCCATAAGAGTCGAAGCCATAAGAGTCGAAGCCATAAGAGTCTAAGCCATAAGAGTCGAAGCCATAAGAGTCGAAGCCATAAGAGTCGAAGCCATAATAGTCGGAGCCATAAGAGTCGAAGCCATAAGAGTCGAAGTCACAAGAGTCTAAGTCATAAGAGTCGAAGCCATAAGAGTCGAAGCCATAAGAGTCGAAGCCATAAGAGTCTAAGCCATAAGAGTCTAAGCCATAAGAGTCGAAGCCATAAGAGTCGAAGCCATAAGAGTCGAAGCCATAATAGTCGGAGCCATAAGAGTCGAAGCCATAAGAGTCGAAGCCATAAGAGTCTAAGCCATAAGAGTCGAAGCCATAAGAGTCTAAGCCATAAGAGTCTAAGCCATAAGAGTCTAAGCCATAAGAGTCGAAGCCATAAGAGTCGAAGCCATAAGAGTCGAAGCCATAATAGTCGGAGCCATAAGAGTCGAAGCCATAAGAGTCGAAGCCATAAGAGTCTAAGCCATAAGAGTCTAAGCCATAAGAGTCTAAGCCATAAGAGTCTAAGCCATAAGAGTCGAAGTCACAAGAGTCTAAGTCATAAGAGTCGAAGCCATAAGAGTCGAAGCCATAAGAGTCTAAGTCATAAGAGTCTAAGTCATAAGAGTCGAAGCCATACGAGTCGAAGCCATACGAATCTAAGCCATACGAGTCGAAGCCATACGAGTCGAAGCCATACGAGTCGAAGCCATACGAGTCGAAGCCATAAGAGTCGAAGCCATAAGAGTCGAAGCAATAAGAGTCGAAGCCGGGGGAGAGGGTTCTACTAAAGCAATAGGGAATTGTTTTAAGAAGGTCATACCAAGGATCATTTTGCTATTTGATTTAGAATTTTAAGACTCCTTGAAGAATCAAAAAAATATATAAAAAAACATTATTTGATGAAAAAAAAATGTGGCCTTACTGCTACAAACGCATTGAATAACCGAGTCACTGCATCGAACAACAGATCAAAAGGAATTTGGTTCCGAAGTGTCTGTCCTACATCTGAGAGATATATATCATAGACACTTCGTTTTTTTAAACGTTTATTTAACTCCATATTTTGGGCCCTAAACAGTCTCCATATACAGTATAGTTTCATTCATTTTTTCAACAGGTATTGAGGGACCTTCAGATGAGTCTTGTGAGGCCTGTGGGCGTCCTAGAGAAAAACAACCAGCATGTAAGTGAGAGTCTCAGAGGGCTCATATTAAACTGTTTGGGACGCTACAGACAGAAGTTGGCAGATCGGCTGTACCAACTTCGGACGACTCCCAGGACGCTTGCGTTTGTTGTAGAGCAAAACGGAGAACCATGTCATGTTCGTGTAAGTCTCGTCTTTCCACAGAGGGGTCAAAATAGTTTGTAACCCAAACCGTTCGGACGCTACAGACGATTTAGTGAGAAGACCGATTTTCAGGATGTCTCCTGGTCTGACCAACACTGCTTTGGCTCTGTCACCTTTCACCTCAGATGTGTGACATACAAAAAGTGTGACATACAGTAGGCAGATGCTGTGGATTGAGAGGCATCCAATGAAAAATAACCAGATATCTCTAGCTGAAAACGTATGGAACATTATAATAGGGATTTTTTGATTATGCTAATTAGATTTTTGCGGGATCGAACATCGACCTTAGGGGACTAACAAGGTGTCGCCAAGTGGCCTCACTCCTCTCCAAACTGTGGTTTTGAGTGAGAGGTCTAACTGGTGTCTCCAAGTGGCCTCACTCCTCTCCAAACTGTGGTTTTGAGTGAGAGGTCTAACTGGTGTCTCCAAGTGGCCTCACTCCTCTCCAAACTGTGGTTTTGAGTGAGAGGTCTAACTGGTGTCTCCAAGTGGCCACACCTCTCCAAACTGTGGGTTTGAGTGAGAGGTCTAACTGGTGTCTCCAAGTGGCCACACCTCTCCAAACTGTGCACAGCCCGTAAGTCATTTTAATGCTTTTATAACTCAAAGAAGAGTCTTCAACTATAAGGTGCTTTTTGAGCTCTCCTAGCTGAGCCGTTGGGGAACTGAAGAAGCACACGTGTAGTTGTTTGTTTGGAACACAGTCCTGCGTCCATCACACGATTTCTGTTGTTGTTTACGCAATCCAAAAATTGTTCCATTATATATCTCAATCTGGGTCAGGTGGGCATCATTTGAAAGACTGTTTTATTGCCAACATGACTAACATAGGCTCATTCTGTTCAGGACAACCTAGGATATAACACATCCTAGTATCTATGCGTCAAACACAGCGATCATAAACGTTGATGATGTAAAAGTGACATGAATTTTTTTTTTTAAATGGCAATGTGAACGTTTGGACTCATAGGTTTTCTTGAATAACATCAAAGCTTTCAGAACAACGTCTCATCTTTCCACTACTTTTTTACATTCTCCCAACCAATTGTGCAATTTAGTTATTTTTTTGTCTTTCGTTTTGTGTAACTTATTTTTTTACTTATTGTGTACAGAATGTCTCTTATGACCGAAAATAACTTCTGGACATCAGAAAAGAGATTATTCAACACGGACTGGAAAAAACTTTTTCCTTTAACAAGTCCGACGAGAAGGATATCCTGCTTTCACTGGAACAGGCCCAGATCCACGC
>NC_092104.1:2288695-2421195 GCF_045679555.1 Salvelinus alpinus | reverse complement strand
TGTCCTCACTAAGAAGCAGGTCTGGTAGTGTTGTCAGCTTGTCCTCATTAAGAAGCAGGTCTGGTAGTGTTGTCAGCTTGTTCTCACTAAGAAGCAGGTCTGGTAGTGTTGTCAGCTTGTCCTCACTAAGAAACAGGTAGTGTTGTGTTGTCAGCTTGTTCTCACTAAGAAGCAGGTATGGTAGAGATGTGTTGTCAGCTTGTCCTCACTAGAAGCAGGTCTGGTAGAGTTGTCAGCTTGTCCTCACTAAGAAGCAGGTCTGGTAGAGTTGTCAGCTTGTCCTCACTAAGAAGCAGGTCTGGTAGAGTTGTCAGCGTGTCCTCACTAAGAAGCAGGTCTGGTAGTGTTGTGTTGTCAGCTTGTCCTCACTAAGAAGCAGGTCTGGTAGTGTTGTCAGCTTGTCCTCACTAAGAAGCAGGTCTGGTAGAGTTGTCAGCTTGTCCTCACTAAGAAGCAGGTCTGGTAGTGTTGTCAGCTTGTCCTCACTAAGAAGCAGGTCTGGTAGTGTTGTCAGCTTGTTCTCACTAAGAAGCAGGTCTGGTAGAGTTGTCAGCTTGTCCTCACTAAGAAGCAGGTCTGGTAGTGTTGTCAGCTTGTCCTCACTAAGAAGCAGGTCTGGTAGTGTTGTCAGCTTGTCCTCACTAAGAAGCAGGTCTGGTAGTGTTGTCAGCTTGTCCTCACTAAGAAGCAGGTCTGGTAGAGTTGTCAGCTTGTCCTCACTAAGAAGCAGGTCTGGTAGTGTTGTCAGCTTGTCCTCACTAAGAAGCAGGTCTGGTAGTGTTGTCAGCTTGTCCTCACTAAGAAGCAGGTCTGGTAGTGTTGTGTTGTCAGCTAGTCCTCACTAAGAAGCAGGTCTGGTAGTGTTGTCAGCTTGTCCTCTCTAAGAAGCAGGTCTGGTAGTGTTGTCAGCTTGTCCTCACTAAGAAGCAGGTCTGGTAGTGTTGTCAGCTTGTCCTCACTTAGAAGCAGGTCTGGTAGTGTTGTAAGCTTGTCCTCACTAAGAAGCAGGTCTGGTAGTGTTGTAAGCTTGTCCTCACTAAGAAGCAGGTCTGGTAGTGTTGTCAGCTTGTCCTCACTTAGAAGCAGGTCTGGTAGTGTTGTCAGCTTGTCCTCACTAAGAAGCAGGTCTGGTAGTGTTGTCAGCTTGTCCTCACTAAGAAGCAGGTCTGGTAGTGTTGTGTTGTCACCTTGTCCTCACTAAGAAGCAGGTCTGGTAGTGTTGTCAGCTTGTCCTCACTAAGAAGCAGGTCTGGTAGTGTTGTCAGCTTGTCCTCACTAAGAAGCAGGTCTGGTAGTGTTGTGTTGTCACCTTGTCCTCACTAAGAAGCAGGTCTGGTAGTGTTGTCAGCTTGTCCTCACTAAGAAGCAGGTCTGGTAGTGTTGTCAGCTTGTCCTCACTAAGAAGCAGGTCTGGTAGTGTTGTCACCTTGTCCTCACTAAGAAGCAGGTCTGGTAGTGTTGTCAGCTTGTCCTCACTAAGAAGCAGGTCTGGTAGTGTTGTCAGCTTGTCCTCACTAAGAAGCAGGTCTGGTAGAGTTGTCAGCTTGTCCTCACTAAGAAGCAGGTCTGGTAGTGTTGTCAGCTTGTCCTCACTAAGAAGCAGGTCTGGTAGAGTAGTGTTGTCAGCTTGTCCTCACTAAGAAGCAGGTCTGGTAGTGTTGTCAGCTTGTCATCACTAAGAAGCAGGTAGTGTTGTGTTGTCAGCTTGTTCTCACTAAGAAGCAGGTATGGTAGAGATGTGTTGTCAGCTTGTCCTCATTAAGAAGCAGGTCTGGTAGTGTTGTCAGCTTGTTCTCACTAAGAAGCAGGTCTGGTAGTGTTGTCAGCTTGTCCTCACTAAGAAGCAGGTAGTGTTGTGTTGTCAGCTTGTTCTCACTAAGAAGCAGGTATGGTAGAGATGTGTTGTCAGCTTGTCCTCACTAGAAGCAGGTCTGGTAGAGTTGTCAGCTTGTCCTCACTAAGAAGCAGGTCTGGTAGAGTTGTCAGCTTGTCCTCACTAAGAAGCAGGTCTGGTAGAGTTGTCAGCGTGTCCTCACTAAGAAGCAGGTCTGGTAGTGTTGTGTTGTCAGCTTGTCCTCACTAAGAAGCAGGTCTGGTAGTGTTGTCAGCTTGTCCTCACTAAGAAGCAGGTCTGGTAGAGTTGTCAGCTTGTCCTCACTAAGAAGCAGGTCTGGTAGTGTTGTCAGCTTGTCCTCACTAAGAAGCAGGTCTGGTAGTGTTGTCAGCTTGTTCTCACTAAGAAGCAGGTCTGGTAGAGTTGTCAGCTTGTCCTCACTAAGAAGCAGGTCTGGTAGTGTTGTCAGCTTGTCCTCACTAAGAAGCAGGTCTGGTAGTGTTGTCAGCTTGTCCTCACTAAGAAGCAGGTCTGGTAGTGTTGTCAGCTTGTCCTCACTAAGAAGCAGGTCTGGTAGAGTTGTCAGCTTGTCCTCACTAAGAAGCAGGTCTGGTAGTGTTGTCAGCTTGTCCTCACTAAGAAGCAGGTCTGGTAGAGTAGTGTTGTCAGCTTGTCCTCACTAAGAAGCAGGTCTGGTAGTGTTGTCAGCTTGTCCTCACTAAGAAGCAGGTCTGGTAGTGTTGTCAGCTTGTCCTCACTAAGAAGCAGGTCTGGTAGTGTTGTGTTGTCAGCTAGTCCTCACTAAGAAGCAGGTCTGGTAGTGTTGTCAGCTTGTCCTCTCTAAGAAGCAGGTCTGGTAGTGTTGTCAGCTTGTCCTCACTAAGAAGCAGGTCTGGTAGTGTTGTCAGCTTGTCCTCACTTAGAAGCAGGTCTGGTAGTGTTGTAAGCTTGTCCTCACTAAGAAGCAGGTCTGGTAGTGTTGTAAGCTTGTCCTCACTAAGAAGCAGGTCTGGTAGTGTTGTCAGCTTGTCCTCACTTAGAAGCAGGTCTGGTAGTGTTGTCAGCTTGTCCTCACTAAGAAGCAGGTCTGGTAGTGTTGTCAGCTTGTCCTCACTAAGAAGCAGGTCTGGTAGTGTTGTGTTGTCACCTTGTCCTCACTAAGAAGCAGGTCTGGTAGGGTTGTCAGCTTGTCCTCACTAAGAAGCAGGTCTGGTAGTGTTGTAAGCTTGTCCTCACTAAGAAGCAGGTCTGGTAGTGTTGTCACCTTGTCCTCACTAAGAAGCAGGTCTGGTAGTGTTGTCAGCTTGTCCTCACTAAGAAGCAGGTCTGGTAGAGTTGTCAGCTTGTCCTCACTAAGAAGCAGGTCTGGTAGTGTTGTCAGCTTGTCCTCACTAAGAAGCAGGTCTGGTAGTGTTGTCAGCTTGTCCTCACTAAGAAGCAGGTCTGGTAGAGTAGTGTTGTCAGCTTGTCCTCACTAAGAAGCAGGTCTGGTAGTGTTGTCAGCTTGTCCTCACTAAGAAGCAGGTCTGGTAGTGTTGTCAGCTTGTCCTCACTAAGAAGCAGGTCTGGTAGTGTTGTGTTGTCACCTTGTCCTCACTAAGAAGCAGGTCTGGTAGTGTTGTCAGCTTGTCCTCACTAAGAAGCAGGTCTGGTAGTGTTGTCAGCTTGTCCTCACTAAGAAGCAGGTCTGGTAGTGTTGTCACCTTGTCCTCACTAAGAAGCAGGTCTGGTAGTGTTGTCAGCTTGTCCTCACTAAGAAGCAGGTCTGGTAGTGTTGTCAGCTTGTCCTCACTAAGAAGCAGGTCTGGTAGAGTTGTCAGCTTGTCCTCACTAAGAAGCAGGTCTGGTAGAGTTGTCAGCGTGTCCTCACTAAGAAGCAGGTCTGGTAGTGTTGTGTTGTCAGCTTGTCCTCACTAAGAAGCAGGTCTGGTAGTGTTGTCAGCTTGTCCTCACTAAGAAGCAGGTCTGGTAGAGTTGTCAGCTTGTCCTCACTAAGAAGCAGGTCTGGTAGTGTTGTCAGCTTGTCCTCACTAAGAAGCAGGTCTGGTAGTGTTGTCAGCTTGTTCTCACTAAGAAGCAGGTCTGGTAGAGTTGTCAGCTTGTCCTCACTAAGAAGCAGGTCTGGTAGTGTTGTCAGCTTGTCCTCACTAAGAAGCAGGTGGAATAACGTGGCAGTAGTTGTTACAGCCATTTCTTGTAAAAAGGTCATCATTAAAAAGCTTTTATTTTGCTGGTGGTGATGTTATATAGAACGTTGTTATGGTGGTGTTATATAGAATGTTGTTATGGTGATGTTATATAAAACGTTGTTATGGTGGTGTTATATAGAACGTTGTTATGGTGATGTTATATAGAACGTTGTTATGGTGGTGTTATATAGAACGTTGTTATGGTAGTGTTATATAGAACGTTGTTATGGTGATGTTATATAGAACGTTGTTATGGTGATGTTATATAGAACGTTGTTATGGTGATGTTATATAGAACGTTGTTATGGTAGTGTTATATAGAACGTTGTTATGGTGGTGATGTTATATAGAACGTTGTTATGGTAGTGTTATATAGAACGTTGTTATGGTGGTGTTATATATAACGTTGTTATGGTGATGTTATATAGAACGTTGTTATGGTGATGTTATATAGAATGTTGTTATGGTGATGTTATATAGAACGTTGTTATGGTGATGTTATATAGAACGTTGTTATGGTGGTGTTATATAGAACGTTGTTATGGTGGTGTTATATAGAACGTTGTTATGGTGGTGGTGTTATATAGAACGTTGTTATGGTGATGTTATATAGAACGTTGTTATGGTGGTGTTATATAGAACGTTGTTATGGTGGTGTTATATAGAACGTTGTTATGGTGGTGGTGTTATATAGAACGTTGTTATGGTGATGTTATATAGAACGCTGTTATGGTGGTGATGTTATATAGAACGTTGTTATGGTGGTGTTATATAGAACGTTGTTATGGTGGTGGTGTTATATAGAACGTTGTTATGGTGGTGTTATATAGAACGTTGTTATGGTGATGTTATATAGAACGTTGTTATGGTGGTGGTGTTATATAGAATGTTGTTATGGTGGTGTTATATAGAACGTTGTTATGGTGATGTTATATAGAACGTTGTTATGGTGATGTTATATGGAACGTTGTTATGGTGATGTTATATAGAACGTTGTTATGGTGATGTTATATGGAACGTTGTTATGGTGATGTTATATAGAACGTTGTTATGGTGGTGTTATATAGAACGTTGTTATGGTGGTGTTATATAGAACGTTGTTATGGTGATGTTATATAGAACGTTGTTATGGTGGTGGTGTTATATAGAACGTTGTTATGGTGGTGTTATATAGAACGTTGTTATGGTGATGTTATATAGAACGTTGTTATGGTGATGTTATATGGAACGTTGTTATGGTGATGTTATATAGAACGTTGTTATGGTGATGTTATATGGAACGTTGTTATGGTGATGTTATATAGAACGTTGTTATGGTGATGTTATATAGAACGTTGTTATGGTGATGTTATATAGAACGTTGTTATGGTGATGTTATATGGAACGTTGTTATGGTGATGTTATATGGAACGTTGTTATGGTGGTGATGTTATATAGAACGTTGTTATGGTGATGTTATATAGAACGTTGTTATGGTGATGTTATATAGAACGTTGTTATGGTGATGTTATATAGAACGTTGTTATGGTGGTGTTATATAGAACGTTGTTATGGTGATGTTATATAGAACGTTGTTATGGTGGTGGTGTTATATAGAACGTTGTTATGGTGATGTTATATAGAACGTTGTTATGGTGGTGTTATATAGAACGTTGTTATGGTGATGTTATATAGAACGTTGTTATGGTGATGTTATATAGAACGTTGTTATGGTGGTGTTATATAGAACGTTGTTATGGTGATGTTATATAGAACGTTGTTATGGTGGTGTTATATAGAACGTTGTTATGGTGATGTTATATAGAACGTTGTTATGGTGATGTTATATGGAACGTTGTTATGGTGGTGTTATATAGAACGTTGTTATGGTAGTGTTATATAGAACGTTGTTATGGTGATGTTATATAGAACGTTGTTATGGTGGTGGTGTTATATAGAACGTTGTTATGGTGATGTTATATAGAATGTTGTTATGGTGGTGTTATATAGAACGTTGTTATGGTGATGTTATATAGAACGTTGTTATGGTGATGTTATATAGAACATTGTTATGGTGATGTTATATGGAACGTTGTTATGGTGATGTTATATAGAACGTTGTTATGGTGATGTTATATAGAACGTTGTTATGGTGATGTTATATAGAACGTTGTTATGGTGATGTTATATAGAACGTTGTTATGGTGATGTTATATAGAACGTTGTTATGGTGGTGTTATATAGAACGTTGTTATGGTGATGTTATATAGAACGTTGTTATGGTGGTGTTATATAGAACGTTGTTATGGTGATGTTATATAGAACGTTGTTATGGTGATGTTATATGGAACGTTGTTATGGTGGTGTTATATAGAACGTTGTTATGGTAGTGTTATATAGAACGTTGTTATGGTGATGTTATATAGAACGTTGTTATGGTGGTGGTGTTATATAGAACGTTGTTATGGTGATGTTATATAGAATGTTGTTATGGTGGTGTTATATAGAACGTTGTTATGGTGATGTTATATAGAACGTTGTTATGGTGGTGTTATATAGAACGTTGTTATGGTGATGTTATATAGAACGTTGTTATGGTGATGTTATATAGAACGTTGTTATGGTGATGTTATATAGAACGTTGTTATGGTGATGTTATATAGAACGTTGTTATGGTGATGTTATATGGAACGTTGTTATGGTAGTGTTATATAGAACGTTGTTATGGTGATGTTATATAGAACGTTGTTATGGTGATGTTATATAGAACGTTGTTATGATGGTGATGTTATATAGAACGTTGTTATGGTGATGTTATATAGAACGTTGTTATGGTGGTGTTATATAGAACGTTGTTATGGTGATGTTATATAGAACGTTGTTATGGTGATGTTATATAGAACGTTGTTATGGTGATGTTATATAGAACGTTGTTATGGTGATGTTATATAGAACGTTGTTATGGTAGTGTTATATAGAACGTTGTTATGGTGATGTTATATAGAACGTTGTTATGGTGATGTTATATAGAACGTTGTTATGGTGATGTTATATAGAACGTTGTTATGGTGGTGTTATATAGAACGTTGTTATGGTGATGTTATATAGAACGTTGTTATGGTGATGTTATATAGAACGTTGTTATGGTGGTGTTATATAGAACGTTGTTTTGGTGATGTTATATAGAACGTTGTTCTATAACAATTACTCAGTTTGGCCGGCCAGCTCAAGGAAAAGTCTTGGTGGTTCCAAACTTCTTCCATTTAAGATTTATGGAGGCCACTGTGTTCTTTGGGGACCTTCAATGCTGCAGAAATGTTTTGGTACCCTTCCCCAGATCTGCGTCTCGACAAAATCCTGTCTCGGAGCTCTACGGACAATTCCTTCAACCTCATGGCTTGGTTTTTGCTCTGACATGCACTGTCAACTGTGGGACCTTATATAGACAGGTGTGTGCCTTTCCAAATCATGTCCAATCAATTGAATTTACCACAGGTGGACTCCAATCAAGTTGTAGAAACATATCAAGGATGATCAATGGAAACAGGATGCACCTGAGCTCAATTTCTGAAAACCTGTTTTTTGCTTTGTCATTATGAGGTAATGTGTGTAGATTGATGTATTTATTTAATCAATTTTAGAATAAGGCTGTAACGTAACAAAATGTGGACAAAGTGAAGAGGTCTGAATTTTTTCCATTTGCAATGTACATACAACCCATTTTTTTTTTGCCACAGAATTAGCTATTATAAAGGAATTGAATTGGGTTGCAAGCAGTTCAATCAATTTCCTCTTAATCAGGATAATAAATTGGTTCAATAACATTAAATAATGACTTCAAACGTTTTCTTTACATAAGAATTTCACACATGTTATTGTCACCAAATTGTGACTAGTTCATCAATGGAAACCTTTCATGGCTATTGATTATCACAGTACGTACACAGATATGACGTATGATTATCCAGTGAACAGACAATCTTTTTTTTTTATTAACTAAAAAATCAGAACACATTACCTGGAAAGATAATTCACTCTCACAGATCAAAAACGAACAAACTGAAAGCCACGCCCCAACTAGGCCACGCCCCAACTAGGCCACGCCCCAAATTTTCTGACTGGCTGCCGGATCGGTATGATTGGATCATAACGATCAAGAAAAAGCACTTCAGAGTGACATCACACTTTTTTTACTGTGTAGTGCTCCACACGTACGTAAGCATACACGCACACACACACGCACGCACGCACACACACACACACACACACACACACACACACACACACACACACACACACACACACACACACACACACACACACACACACACACACACACACACACACACACACACACACACACACACACACACACATGCGTTAGCATGATGAAGTTGAGCATGTTTGCATGGAGATCTAATGGCCTCATGGTGGACTAGTGTTAGGGTTAAAGGCTGGTAAGACTACACACACCTGGCCTTCACGCTCGATACAGACCAACACTGAGGTATACTGTATTCTATACTATCTACTGTATCTCAGTCTATGCCACTCTGACATTGCTCGTCCAAATATTTATATATTCTTAATTCCATTCCTTTACTTAGACTGTGTGTATTGGGTATATGTTGTTGAAATTGTTAAATATTACTTGTTAGATATTACTTGTTAGATATTACTGCAGTGTCGGAGCTAAACACAAGCATTTCGCCTTCAATAACATCTGCTAAACACGTGACCAATAACATTTGATTTGATTTGAGTCCACATTTTGGTTCCAACCGCCGTGTCTTTGTGGGACGCGGTGTAGGTGATCGGATGATCTCCGTAGGTGTGGTTCCAACCGTGAAGCATGGAGGAGGAGGTCTGGTGGTGCTTTGCTGGTGACACTGTCTGAGATTTATTTAGAATTCAAGGCTCACTTAACTATCATGGTAACCACAGCATTCTGCAGCGATAGGCCATCTCATCTGGTTTGGGCTTAGTGGGACTACAATTTGTTTTTCAACAGGACAATGACCCAAGACACCTCCAGTCTGTGTAAGGTATATTTTACCTAGAAGGAGAGTGATGGAGTGCTGCATCAGATGACCTGGTCTCCAGAATCCCCCGACCTCAACCCAATTGAGATGATTTGGGATGAGTCGGACCGCAGAGTGAAGGAAAAGCAGCCAACAAGTGCTCAGCATATGTGGGAACTCGCGCAATACTTTTTGGAAAAGCATTCCAGGTGAAGGTGGTTGAGAGAATACCAAGAGTGTGCAAAGCTGTCATTAAGCCAAAGGGTGGCTATTTGAAGAATCTCAAATATAAAATATATTTTGATTTGTTTAACACTTTTTTATTGGTTACTACATGATTCCATATGTGTTATTTCATAGTTTTGATGTCTTCACTATTATTATACAATGTAGAAAATCGAAAAACCCTAGAATGAGACATTGTTCTTAAACTTTTGACTGGTACTGTATATATTGAACGTTAATGTTAAATCACGGGCTCTCTGTTCAGAGCTACTGGGAATTAAATGCTGTTATCTAACTGTAGGTAAAAACACGGTGCCATTATTATCTATATCTACTAGCATTGTGGTAAACTAAAGATCTTATGATCAGGCTCACCTGTTGTTAAATGACTTCTGAGTGATGCATTGTGGTAAACTAAAGATCTTATGATCAGGTTCACCTGTTGTTAAATGACTTCTGAGTGATGCATTGTGGTAAACTAAAGATCTTATGATCAGGTTTACCTGTTGTTAAATGACTTCTGAGTGATGCATTGTGGTAAACTAAAGATCTTATGATCAGGTCCACCTGTTGTTAAACGACTTCTGAGTGATGCATTGTGGTAAACTAAAGATCTTATGATCAGGTCCACCTGTTGTTAAACGACTTCTGAGTGATGCATTGTGGTAAACTAAAGATCTTATGATCAGGTTCACCTGTTGTTAAATGAATTCTGAGTGATTCAACATTTCACTCCTCTGCTCTGCTTAACACCGGTGTCAGACACTAAGTAGGAGCATACAGTACTATTGGGGGGATTATGTTGTCACACTGGTGTCAGACACTAGGCAGGAACATACAGTACTATTGGGGGGATTATGTTGTCACACTGGTGTCAGACACTAGGCAGGAACATACAGTACTATTGGGGGGATTATGTTGTCACACTGGTGTCAGACACTAGGCAGGAACATACAGTACTATTGGGGGGATTATGTTGTCACACCGGTGTCAGACACTAGGCAGGAATATACAGTACTATTGGGGGGATTATGTTGTCACACCGGTGTCAGACACTAGGCAGGAACATACAGTACTATTGGGGGGATTATGTTGTCACACCGGTGTCAGACACTAGGCAGTAACATACAGAACAATTGGGAGGAAAGTACAAATGATTAGAAAACTATTCATCCATTTTCACCCATCCACTCCCAGATAGTAAAATGTTAATAGATAAATGTGAGGAATTCTGTGTGTGGAGCATGATGTATGAGCCTATCAAGTTGCCTTTGATATGGGAACCCCCCCCCCCCCCCCCCACTCCCACCCCCCCCCCCCCCCTCTGGGCATTTGGGCCGGCACCAATAATACATTTCTTCCCAGTCTAACACTGCCCAGACAACGCCACGCCCAGAGTTCGGCCTCAGCTACAACCAAAAACAATTCTATAGCATTGTTCCCAGGAATCCTCAAAAATAATGGGATTTCAAGGGTTTTCAAGACTGGGACGACAGCAACCCTGCCGTAACTTCTGTACATTCCTCTTAAATAAAAACCCTCTATGTGTATGTGCTTCTTCTGTGCCGCTGCTGTTATTCGCTGCACTTTTACTTCCAGCCAACTTGATTACTATGCCGTGTTGTGATTTGATTACAATTTAGACCTATTTACCTAATTGTTTTCAAAGATTCCTAAAAATCTTCCCGGAAGAGAGTACATAAGAATAAAGTTGACGACGGGCAACAAATAACAATCTCCCTCAGGAGAATTACTGCATGGGAAGACCGATCAGAACTAAAAAATGGCAAGACATTGTACGTATTATTTTTCATTACATGTGTGTTATTGCGAAAATGTTCCATTTAAATGGTCACAATGGGCATTTTATTGGATCACTAATTGTAATCATGTCAGTGGTGGATGTGATTGTGTGACATGGCCTTCAAACTCCATTGAATAGACTACATTCCTCTTATTATTTTCTTCAGAGTTGATCTCTCTCTCTCTCTCTCTCTCTCTCTCTCTCTCTCTCTCTCTCTCTCTCTCTCTCTCTCTCTCTCTCTCTCTCGGTCTCTCTCTCTCTACCTCCCTCTACCTCCCTCTCTCCCTCTCCCTCCCTCTCTCTCTCTATCTCTCTCTCACATCCACCAGATGTCAAGCCTAGGCAGGTCTGTAATGGAACTGCCAGATGTCAAGCCTAGGCAGGTCTGTAACGGTACTGCCAGATGTCAAGCCTAAGCAGGTCTGTAACGGTACTGCCAGATGTCAAGCCTAAGCAGGTCTGTAACGGTACTGCCAGATGTCAAGCCTAAGCAGGTCTGTAACGGTACTGCCAGATGTCAAGCCTAGGCAGGTCTGTAACGATACTGCCAGATGTCAAGCCTAGGCAGGTCTGTAATGGAACTGCCAGATGTCAAGCCTAAGCAGGTCTGTAACGGTACTGCCAGATGTCAAGCCTAGGCAGGTCTGTAACGGTACTGCCAGATGTCAAGCCTAGGCAGGTCTGTAACGGTACTGCCAGATGTCAAGCCTAGGCAGGTCTGTAACGATACTGCCAGATGTCAAGCCTAGGCAGGTCTGTAATGGTACTGCCAGATGTCAAGCCTAGGCAGGTCTGTAATGGAACTGCCAGATGTCAAGCCGAGGCAGGTCTGTAACGATACTGCCAGATGTCAAGCCTAGGCAGGTCTGTAATGGTACTGCCAGATGTCAAGCCTAGGCAGGTCTGTAATGGTACTGCCAGATGTCAAGCCTAGGCAGGTCTGTAACGGTACTGCCAGATGTCAAGCCTAGGCAGGTCTGTAACGATACTGCCAGATGTCAAGCCTAGGCAGGTCTGTAACGGTAATAGCATATGTCAAGCCTAGGCAGGTCTGCAGGTAACGGTGCATCCTAGATGGCACCCTAAGAGAGAGAGAAAGAGAGAGAGCGGGAAAGAGTGGGAGAGACTGAGAGAGAAGGAGAGAGAGAGACAGAAGGAGAGAGAGCGGGAGAGAGTGGGAGAGACAGAGAGAATGAGAGAGAGCTGGAGAGACTGAGAGAGAAGGAGAGAGAGAGACAGAATGAGAGAGAGAGGGAGAGAGTGGGAGAGACTGAGAGAGAAGGAAGGAGAGAGTGAGAGTTGCAAGATGGCGCCGACAGAGATGGTCGCCTTACGAAACTATGCAGTATTTTTTTTCATTGTTAACCCAGGAAATCTTAAGTGTTATTTCATACATCCAGGAAGAACTATTGGATATAAGAGCGACGTCAATTTACCAACATTACGATCAGGAATACGACTTTCCCAAAGCGGATCCTTTGTTCGGACCTCCACCCTGGACATGGGATCTAATCCCTGGGGCCGAAGAGGTAGACCGAGCGGCCTCCTGGTCAGGCTTCGAAGGCGTACACACTGCCCACCTCTTCTGAGTATACTACTTGCCAATGTCCAGTCTCTAGACAACAAGGTGGATGAAATTAGGGCAAGGGTTGCCTTTTAGAGAGACATCAGTGATTTGTAACATTCTGTGTTTCACGGAAACATGGCTCTCTCGGGATACGTTGTCGGAGTCGGTACAGCCACCGGGCTTCTTCATGCGTCAAGCCTACAGAAACAAACATCTCTCTGGGAAGAAGGAGGGCGGGGGTGTATGCTTCACGATTAACTACTCATAGTGTAACCATAACAACATACAGGAACTCAAATCCTTCTGTTCACCTGACCTAGAATTCCTTACAATTAAATGCCGACGGCCCTCAAGGAGCTTCACTGGACTCTATGTAAACTGGAAACTATATATCCTGAGGTTGCATTTATTGTAGCTGGGGATTTTAAGAAAGCAAATTTGAGAACAAGGCAACCTAAATTCTATCAGCATATTGATTGCAGCACTTGCATGAGCAATATACTGGACCACTGCATACAAGGGCCTCCCTCTCCCTCCCTTCGGCAAATCTGACCACGACTCTATCTTGCTCCTACCGTCCTATAGGCAGAAACTCAAACAGGATGTACCCGTGACTAGAACCATTCAACGCTGGTCTGACCAATCAGAATCCAGGCTTCAAGATTGTCCCAGTTCACACGGACTGGGAAATGTTCTTGGGCAGACTCAGAGAATAACTGTAATGCCCGGGGTGTAATGGAGGAAGGAGTCAGACGCAGGAGACAGAGAGTTCAGAGTAGCGTAACTTTTAATCACACCAGAGGTGAACACGACGCCACTCTAACCAAATGCCCCAACACACAAGGGGATCAAAATAACCCGAAAATACAACGTACACGGACCGTGACACACAAGCATGTACAACCTGTACACAAAACAATCCCGCACACCCAGCAGGCAGGGCTGCTGGGTAATAAAGCCCCACTAATCACCCTAACCACAAACAGGTGTAACCAATAAACAAATAAGATGGGGGAGGAAAAAGTCAGTGGCAGCTAGTAGGCCGGTGATGACGACCGCCGAGTGCCACCCGAACAGGAAGGGGGGCCACCTTCGGTAGGAGTCGTGACAATAACATTGATCTATACACTGTCTTAGTGAGTTTATAAGGAAGTGTATAGGAGATGTTGTACCCACTGTGACTATTGAAACCTACCCTAACCAACAACCGTGGATGGATGGCGGCATTCGCGCAAAACTGAAAGTGCGAACCATCGCATTTAAAAAGAAAGACGACTGGAAATATGGCAGAATATAAACAGTGTAGTTATTCCCTCCGCAAGGCAATCAAACAAGTGAAATGTTGGTACAAAGTGGAGTCGCAATTCAATGGCTCAGACAAGCGATGTATGTGGCAGGGTCTACAGATAATTACGGACTACAGAAAGAAAACCAGCCACGTCACGGACACAACGTATTGCTTCCAGACAAGCTAAACACCTTAGCGGCCCGCTAATAAGGACTGCCCCCCCCCTCTCCTTCTCCGTGGCAGACGTGAGTAAGACATTTAAACATATATACTGTATCTTATGCCATCTATTGCATCTTGCTGCTCGGCCATCGCTCATCCATATATTTATATGTATATATTCTCATTCCATCCCTTTAGATTTGTGTGTATTAGGTCGTTGTTGAGAAATTGTTAGATTACTTGTTAGATATTACTGCACTGTCGGAACTAGAAGCACACGAATTTCGCTACACTCGCATTAACCTCTGCTAACCATGTGTATGTGACCAATAACATTTTATTTGAGTGTAGAGGGTAAAGAGAGAGACTAACTATAGGAGTTTTCCATGTTGTCCTGTCTTGCTCAGGCAGGCCACACATACAGTATTCAACATCCTAGAGATGAACGTACTTTGGTGCGAAAAGTGAAAATCAATCCCAGAACAACAGCAACGGACCTTGTGAAGATGCTGGAGGAAACAGGTACAAAAGTATTTATATCCACAGTAAAAAGAGTCCTAAATCGACATAACCTGAAAGGCCACTCAGCAAGGAAGAAGCCACTGCTCCAAAACCACCATAAAAATTTCAGACTACGGTTTGCAACTGCACATGGGGACAAAGATCGTGCTTTTTTGGAGAAATGTCCTCTGGTCTGATGAAACAAAAATAGAACTGTTTTGCTATAATGACCATCGGATGGTTTGGAGGGAAAAGGGGGAGGCTTGCAAGCCAAAGAACACCATCCCAACCGTGAAGCACGAGGGTGGTAGCATCATGTTGTGGGGGTGCTTTGCTGCAGGTGGGACTGGTGCACTTCACAAAATAGATGGCATCATCAGAAAGGGAAATTATGTGGATATATTGAAGTAACATCTCAAGACATCAGTCAGGAAGTTAAAGCTTGATCGCAAATGGGTCTTCCAAATGGACAATGACCCCAAGCATATTTCCAAAGTTGTGGCAAAATGGCTTAAGGACAACAAAGTCAAGGTATTGGAGTGGCCATCACAAAGCCCTGACCTCAATCCCATAGAAAGTTTGTGGGCAGAGCGTAAAAAGTGGGTGTGAGCAAGGTGGCCAACAAACCTGACTCAGTCACACCAGCTCTGTCAGAAGGAATGGGCCATAATTTACACAACGTATTGTGGGAAGCTTGTGGAAGGCTACCCGAAACGTTTGACCCAAGTGAAACAATTTAAAGGCAATGCTACCAAATACTAATTGAGTGTATGTAAACTTCAGATCCACTGGGAATATGATGAAAGAAATAAAAGCTGAAAGAAATAATTATCTCTACAATTATTCTGACATTTCACATTCTTAAAATAAATTGGTGATCCTAACTGACCTAAAACAGGGAATTTTTACTTGGATTAAATGTCAGGAATTGTGAAAAACTGAGTTTAAATGTATTTGGCTAAAGTGTATGTAAACTTCTGACTTCAACTGTATATAAAGCATGAACACCACAGCACTCAAACAATGATCTCATCAGACGATTCAAGATTCGGGGAATTTCTATTTTGGGGGGGGGCGGGTGTCGTTTAGCCCTCAACACAAAAGGAGTGTCTTAGGACCGGAATTAAGGATTGAAGGAAATCAAATTAGACTCTTTAGTTGTAAATGTTTAATAGGATTGGGCGGTTTGCAGATGACCCCTGAGCAGAGTGATGCTTATCTGATCGATCGGTCACATGACAGATTTAGTAGTAATGAAGGCCGATGTGAGAGAGAGAGGGAGAGAGGGAGATAGAGAGAGAGTGACAGAGAGTGACAGAGAGAGAAAGAGAGAGAGAGAGAGTGACAGAGAGAGAAAGAGAGAGAGAGAGAGAGAAAGAGAGAGTGACAGAGAGAGAAAGAGAGAGAGAGAGAGTGACAGAGAGAGAAAGAGGGAGAGAGAGAGAGAGAGAGAGTGACAGAGAGAGAAAGAGAGAGAGAGAGAGAGAGAGAGAGTGACAGAGAGAGAGAGAGAGAGAGAGAGAGTGACAGAGAGAGTGTGAGAGAGAGAGAGAGAGAGAGACAGAGAGAGAGAGAGAGAGAGAGAGAGAGAGAGTGACAGAGAGAGAGAGAGAGAGAGAGACAGAGAGAGAGAGAGAGAGAGAGAGAGTGACAGAGAGAGTGACAGAGAGAGTGTGAGAGAGAGAGATGTTTGACCCCCTGTTACTGAGTTATACTACTACTGCAGCTCATCACGCCTAACTGGGTTCGGACAGGACATGACAGAGTTTGCCAGGCACAATGTGACCGATAGAATAGTTTCAAAAGCTCAATGAAACACACAAAAAAAAGTTTACAACTGAGAACTGGCCAAGATAAAGCAAAGCGGTGCGACACAAATAAACACAGAATTACACATGGGAATAATCAAAAGTACAGTCACAATAGAATAGATAGAAAAATCTATATACTGTCACGTTCGTTTAGAGATGGATTGGACCAAGGTGCAGCGTGGTAGGCGGACATCATCCATTTATTAAATGAACATCAAAAACAAGAAAGAATAAACGACGCGTAACGTTTTGTAGCGCTAACACAGCAACTAACCAAAAACAAGATCCCACAAACTAAAGGTGGAAAAAAAGGCTGCCTAAGTATGATCCCCAATCAGAGACAATGATAGACAGCTGCCTCTGATTGGGAACCATACCCGGCCAACAAAGAAATAGAAAAACTAGAATGCCCACCCAAATCACAACCTGACCTAACCAAATAGAGAAATAAAACGGCTCTCTAAGGGCAGGGCGTGACAGTACACCCCCCAAAGGTGCGGACTCCGGCCACAAAACTCGCTTCTGTGGAACCGGACCGTGGATCGTCGCCAGAGGATCCGGACCGGTCAGGTCAGGGCGTGACATATACAGTGTGTGCAAATGGAGTAAGGAGGTAAGGCAATAAATAGGCCAATAGTAGCAAAGTAATTACAATTTAGCAAATTAACACTGGAGTGATATAATAGATGTGCAGATGAGGATGTGCAAGTTTAAAAACTGGTGTGCAAAAGTAAATAAAAGCAATATGGGGATGAGGTAGGTAGTTGGTTCATTGTCGCGGAGCTAGTCAATCTGATCGGACATCAGCTAGTGCTGCAGCCACCAGGGCAAAAGCAGAGGCTGAGATCCAAATGGGAAGCTGACAGAAGAAGAGCATCATAGTGTTACAACTGAAATAGCTAGAAGAAGAGCATCATAGTGTTACAGCTGAAATAGCTAGAAGAAGAGCATCATAGTGTTACAGCTGAAATAGCTAGAAGAAGAGCATCATAGTGTTACAGCTGAAATAGCTAGAAGAAGAGCATCATAGTGTTACAGCTGAAATAGCTAGAAGAGCATCATAGTGTTACAGCTGAAATAGCTAGAAGAGCATCATAGTGTTACAGCTGAAATAGCTAGAAGAAGAGCATCATAGTGTTACAGCTGAAATAGCTAGAAGAGCATCATAGTGTTACAGCTGAAATAGCTAGAAGAAGAGCATCATAGTGTTACAGCTGAAATAGCTAGAAGAAGAGCATCATAGTGTCACAGCTGAAATAGCTAGAAGAAGAGCATCATAGTGTTACAGCTGAAATAGCTAGAAGAAGAGCATCATAGTGTTACAACTGAAATAGCTAGAAGAAGAGCATCATAGTGTTACAACTGAAATAGCTAGAAGAGTATCATGGTGTTACAGCTGAAATAGCTAGAAGAGCATCATAGTGTTAAAGCTGAAATAGCTAGAAGAGCATCATAGTGTTACAGCTGAAATAGCTATAAGAAGAGCATCATAGTGTTACAGCTGAAATAGCTAGAAGAGCATCATAGTGTTACAGCTGAAATAGCTAGAAGAGCATCATAGCGTTACAGCTGAAATAGCTAGAAGAAGAGCATCATAGTGTTACAGCTGAAATAGCTAGAAGAGCATCATAGCGTTACAGCTGAAATAGCTAGAAGAGCATCATAGTGTTACAGCTGAAATAGCTAGAGAGCATCATAGTGTTACAGCTGAAATAGCTAGAAGAAGAGCATCATAGTGTTACAACTGAAATAGCTAGAAGAAGAGCATCATAGTGTTACAGCTGAAATAGCTAGAGAGCATCATAGTGTTACAGTTGAAATAGCTAGAAGAAGAGCATCATAGTGTTACAACTGAAATAGCTAGAAGAAGAGCATCATAGTGTTACAACTGAAATAGCTAGAAGAGCATCATAGTGTTACAGCTGAAATAGCTAGAAGAAGAGCATCATAATGTTACAACTGAAATAGCTAGAAGAGCATCATAGTGTTACAGCTGAAATAGCTAGAAGAGCATCATAGTGTTACAGCTGAAATAGCTAGAAGAGCATCATAGTGTTACAGCTGAAATAGCTATAAGAAGAGCATCATAGTGTTACAACTGAAATAGCTAGAAGAGCATCATAGTGTTACAGCTGAAATAGCTAGAAGAGCATCATAGTGTTACAGCTGAAATAGCTAGAAGAGCATCATAGTGTTACAGCTGAAATAGCTAGAAGAAGAGCATCATAGTGTTACAACTGAAATAGCTAGAAGAGCATCATAGTGTTACAGCTGAAATAGCTAGAAGAAGAGAATCATAGTGTTACAGCTGAAATAGCTAGAAGAAGAGCATCATAGTGTTACAACTGAAATAGCTAGAAGAAGAGCATCATAGCGTTACAACTGAAATAGCTAGAAGAGCATCATAGTGTTACAGCTGAAATAGCTAGAAGAGCATCATAGCGTTACAACTGAAATAGCTAGAAGAGCATCATAGTGTTACAGCTGAAATAGCTAGAAGAGCATCATAGTGTTACAACTGAAATAGCTAGAAGAAGAGCATCATAGTGTTACAACTGAAATAGCTAGAAGAGCATTATAGCGTAACAGCTGATATAGCTAGAAGAGCATCATAGTGTTACAGCTGAAATAGCTAGAAGAAGAGCATCATAGCGTTACAGCTGAAATAGCTAGAAGAGCATCATAGTGTTACAACTGAAATAGCTAGAAGAAGAGCATCATAGTGTTACAACTGAAATAGCTAGAAGAGCATCATAGCGTAACAGCTGATATAGCTAGAAGAGCATCATAGTGTTACAGCTGATATAGCTAGAAGAAGAGCATCACAGTGTTACAGCTGAAATAGCTAGAAGAGCATCATAGTGTTACAGCTGAAATAGCTAGAAGAAGAGCATCATAGTGTTACAGCTGAAATAGCTAGAAGAGCAGAGGTGAAGGCACACTTTCTGAAACGGGAGAAAGCTGCCGACAGACATAGCTGACGGTTCAGGAAGCTGCTGCCAGAGAAGAATACAATAAGCCGTCTGATAAAAACCAAGATGGCACCTCTTAGTGCAACTCAACACACCTGTGAGTATGTAGAATTACACACAGCCATGTACACTGCTCAACCACCTGGTGACACAAAGCCATCGAAACCATTGAAGGTCCAACCAGCAGCGGTCAACGTTGCTATAGCCAGATGCTACAAGACGGAACCAGACCTTTCGATATGATAAGCCAAGTGGTCATGAGCAGAGAGACGTACCTGTCAGTCTTTCAGGAAACCAGGCCCCTCGTCAGAACACCAATTATAGGCTACATAGGAGGGATTGTTAGTGTAGGAGAACAATTGCAAAAAAGAGAGAGAGGGTCCAACCAAGCCCTGTGGCTGCCCCAAGAGAGGACTCAACTGAAACGTCAGGAGCTAATGATGTAACCAAATACATGATACATTGCGAAATGGTGAGTTATGGCCTTCTGAAGTCTGATGACCACCCAGAAACCTATTGGGCTTGGAAATCATTCTTTCTTAGCAAGACACATCTCACAGCCAGAGAAAGAGCTGGACCTACTCTCAAAAATGGCTTGGACCCGAGTCATTTGAGCAGGCCAAAAGGATTGGTGCACGTTCACAACGCAACAGCAGAGTTCACGGTGGTTCGGCAGAGAAGATACCAAAGACAACCAGTTGAGAGAGCTTGGGGACTTCTAGAGCTGGAGGCAGCCAGTTGAGAGAGCTTGGGGACTTCTTGAGCTGGAGGCAGCCAGTTGAGAGAGCTTGGGGACTTCTTGAGCTGGAGGCAGCCAGTTGAGAGAGCTTGGGGACTTCGAGAGCTGGAGGCAGCCAGTTGAGAGAGCTTGGGGACTTCAAGAGCAAGAGGCAGCCAGTTGACAGTGCTTGGGGACTTCGAGAGCTGAAGGCAGCCAGTTGAGAGAGCTTGGGGACATAGAGAGCTGGAGGCAGCCAGTTGAGAGAGCTTGGGGACTTCAAGAGCAAGAGGCAGCCAGTTGACAGTGCTTGGGGACTTAGAGAGCTGGAGGCAGCCAGTTAAGAGCGTTTGGGGACTTCTAGAGCTGGAGACAGCCAGTTGAGAGAGCTTGGGGACATGCTTCTAGAGCAGGAGGCAGCCAGTTGAGAGAGCTTGGGGACATCTAGAGCTGGAGGCAGCCATTTGAGAGAGCTTGGGGACTTCTAGAGCTGGAGGCAGCCAGTTGAGAGAACTTGGGGACATCTAGAACTGGAGGCAGCCAGTTGAGAGAGCTTGGGGACTTCTTGAGCTGGAGGCAGCCAGTTGAGAGAGCTTGGGGACTTCTAGAGCTGGAGGCAGCCAGTTGAGAGAGCTTGGGGACTTCTAGAGCTGGAGGCAGCCATTTGAGAGAGCTTGGGGACTTCTAGAGCTGGAGGCAGCCAGTTGAGAGAGCTTGAGAACTTCTAGAGCAGGAGGCAGCCAGTTGAGAGAGCTTGGGGACTTCTAGAGCTGGAGGCAGCCAGTTGAGAGAGCTTGGGGACTTCGGGAGCTGGAGGCAGCCAGTTGAGAGAGCTTGAGGACTTCTAGAGCAGGAGGCAGCCAGTTGAGAGAGCTTGGGGACTTCTAGAGCTGGAGGCAGCCAGTTGAGAGAGCTTGGGGACTTCGGGAGCTGGAGGCAGCCAGTTGAGAGAGCTTGGGGACTTCAAGAGCAAGAGGCAGCCAGTTGACATTGCTTGGGGACTTAGAGAGCTGGAGGCAGCCAGTTGAGAGCGTTTGGAGATTTCTAGAGCTGGAGGCAGCCAGTTGAGAGCGCTTGGGGACTTCTAGAGCTGGAGGCAGCCAGTTGAGAGAGCTTGGGGACTTCTAGAGCTGGAGGCAGCCAGTTGAGAGAGCTTGGGGACTTCGGGAGCTGGAGGCAGCCAGTTGAGAGAGCTTGGGGACTTCAAGAGCAAGAGGCAGCCAGTTGACATTGCTTGGGGACTTAGAGAGCTGGAGGCAGCCAGTTGAGAGCGTTTGGAGATTTCTAGAGCTGGAGGCAGCCAGTTGAGAGCGCTTGGGGACTTCTAGAGCTGGAGGCAGCCAGTTGAGAGAGCTTGGGGACTTCTAGAGCTGCAGGCAGCTAAAGTTGGTGGACACCTGCCAGGCCTCTCGTATCTGGACACAGCTTGCGGAGTCAATCCAATCATAGAGAATCTCCCCTACAGCCTGCAAGAAAGTAGGTTCTTGCAAGAGTGAAAATACAAGGAAAAGCATAGGGTTGCGTTCCCACCATTCTCCCTTCTTAACCAAGCGATTGGGGCCGGTTCCAGGCATAAGCAACATAAGCGGTTGTTTAGGGCCCAGGCTGCTACATACATTTTTTTTTTAAAATAACATTGAAAGTCATTAAAACATTTGTAGAATTGCAGGAAGTTAGCTTTAAAACTGCAAAAAAGATTATCTCTACCCATGGCAAAATGGGTAGAATTGGAGGAAATTAGCTTTAAAACTCTGCATTTGTTCTCTCTGCACCATGGAAAAATGAGTAGAATTGCATGACATTTCTTATAAAATTGCAAAGCCTTTTCTCTGCCTCATGGCAAAATGTGTATAGTTGCAGAAAACCTGCTTTAAAACTGAAAAATGTTCTTTACTCACCATGGCAAAATGTGCAGAATTGCAGGGAATTACCTTAAATAAAAGAAAGATCTCCACCATCAAGAAGGGGGCTACTAAAATGCCTAAAATGTTATGCCTTCTTGAACACAGGATGCTCTAGCTCCGCAAAGACTGAAAACCACCTGTGAAGCACAACAGAGAACACAGAACACCAGTGTCCATAAGGAAGACAGAAGTCTCATCTGAGTCTGAAGCAAACCAGGCAGGGAAGAAATTTGAGGACCCAGATAGCTTCATGAGCAAGACACTAGATGAGCGCAAGTCTTATCTTATCTTATCGCAAGTCTTGTCTAGTAATGTTCTGTATTATGTCATGTTTTGTGTGGATCCCAGGAAGAGTAGCATCTGCTTTCGCAACCGCTAATGGGGATCCTAATAACATACAAACAACAAATGAGTTGCCAGCCCCATGGAGAACAGAGATCTCTGCAACCAAAGAAGATCACGGCGGGGTGAGAAAGGAGAGCACCTGCAGTAACCTCGAAGTGCGCTGACATCTGTTGAGATGCAGTGTCACCTCCTCAACAACAGGGGACAAGCAGTGAAACAACTTACTTTTCTGCAACACACTCTAGAGAGAGAGAGAGCCCGACATGAAAGAACACTTCCGCGACTTCAAGAAGATCTTGGACAATGATCAAGCTGGGAAAGAAAACACCACCGAAAAGAAAACAAGAGTGTTGGTACTTACCAATCTTTGGTGTGTATCATCCCCAGAAACCAGGTCCGATACGAGTAGTGTTTGACTCCAGCTCCAAGCTGACGGCGTCTCATCGTTCAAGGGCATCTCCCTCAACGATGTCCTCCTCAGTGGACCAGACCTGAATAACACACTCCACGAAGTCCTCATCCAATTCCGAAATGAACCCATTGGCAGTCACAGCAGATGTGCAACAATGTTCTACTGCTTTCTTGTCGGCCGCGACTACCTGAGGTTCCTGTGGTATGAAGACAACGACCACCTCGACTACCTGAGGTTCCTGTGGTATGAAGACAACGACCACCGCGACTACCTGAGGTTCCTGTGGTATGAAGACAACGACCACCGCGACTACCTGAGGTTCCTGTGGTATGACGACAACGACCACCGCGACTACCTGAGGTTCCTGTGGTATGAAGACAACGACCACCGCGACTACCTGAGGTTCCTGTGGTATGACGACAACGACCACCTCGACTACCTGAGGTTCCTGTGGTATGAAGACAACGACCACCGCGACTACCTGAGGTTCCTGTGGTATGAAGACAACGACCACCGCGACTACCTGAGGTTCCTGTGGTATGACGACAACGACCACCTCGACTACCTGAGGTTCCTGTGGTATGAAGACAACGACCACCGCGACGACTATTTTGTGTGGATCAATGACGAATCATCCAAATTAGATCTATTTCAAACACACTTCTTAAACGCAACAAAACGTTAAAAAAATCCAAGGGGGGGGGGGGGGGGGTGAGAACTTCTAATATCTTCTGTATATGAACAATAACACACACCTACTACCATCTCTTTCTGTCTCCTGCTGAGGAACTCAATAGGAACAACTAGGAACAAGACATCAGAATTAGCCAGACAAGCTCCAATAGGCACATTGGTGAATCATCATCATCATCATCATCATCATCATCATCATCATCACCGCAATGTGCAAACTAACTACTAACTAGACTGGCTATATAATGTACTGTATGGGGGGGTCTGATCAATACAAATATACACTGACAAGTTTCCTCTTCCCCTCCATCTCTCCACCTCTCCATCTCTCCACCTCACTCTCCATCCATCTCTCCACCTCACTCTCCATCCATCTCTCCACCTCTCTCTCCATTCATCTCTCCACCTCTCTCTCCACCTCTCCATCTCTTTCCGCCACCTTCCTTCAGCCCAGATTGATGGCTGGCTTTACTTTATTGTAGTGTTATTGACCAGCAGCGTGGCTGTCAGTGGTGCATAAAATTAACACTGTGTTATAGGGCCATGGATTCCTGTCTACCTCCTGACAAGATAACCCATTATCGGAGAGAGCGCCACTGCTAATTTGTTTTTGTTTATTCAGAAGTGTAAAGTAACAGAGGAGAGGGAGGGAGAGGGAGGAGGGATGGAGGGGGGGAGTGAGGGAGGAGCGATTGAGGGATTGAGGGAGGAGGGATGGTGGGAGGTAAGAGGGAGAGTGATGGAGGGAGGGAGTGCGGGAGGGGGAGGGAGGGAGGGTGAGCCCCAATATTAACTCAATTACCTGCTGATTCCAGCCTGGCAGGTAGCCCAGGGACATTGACGGAGGGCCCGGCCCGGCAGGTAGCCCAGGGACATCGACGGAGGGCCCGGCCCGGCAGGTAGCCCAGGGACATCGACGGAGAGCCCGGCCCGGCCGCCCACTAATCTCCAGCAGGGCTAATTACATCAGGCTGCTCAGCCTTAATTAACTAATCTTTACTCCATTTTAGCTGTTTAATGCTGCACACGCCCCAGCATCATTACTTTAATTGCCAGCATTGGTTCGACCAATAGGACATTGACCTCTGTCCTGAATGAGGAGTCGTCAACTTCGACAATCGTCTCTCCCTCTCTCTCTGTTTCTGCATAAAGTCATTGACAGTTTCCTTTCATTGTTTCTGTGCACCTGTTTGAAAGAAGGTCTGTCTTTCTGTTTTTATACAACTATTGTATTGTAATATGTGTATTATATTGTAATATGTGTATTATATTATGTTGTAATATGTGTATTATATTATAATATGTATATTGTATTAAATTATATTGCATTATATTGTAACACGTGTATCATATTTTATTGTAGTATGTTATATTGTAATATGTGTATTATACTGTAATATGTGTATTATATTATATTGTAATATGTGCATTATAGTGTATTATATAGTAAAATGTGTATTATATTATATTGTCATATCTGTATTATATTGTAATATGTGTATCATATTTTATTGTAGTTTATTATATTATAAATGTGTATATTGTAATATGTGTATTGCATTATATTACATTGTAATATGTGTATTATAGTGTAATATGTGTATTATATATTATTGTATTATATTATAATGTGTATTATATTATATTGTAATACGTGTATTATTGTAATATGTGTATTATATTATATTACATTGTAATGTGTACTATATTGTAATATGTGTATTATAGTATATTGTAATATGTGTATTATATTGTATTATATTATATTATGTGTATTATATTGTAATATGTGTATTATATAATACTATATTGTAATATGTGTATTATATGTTGTAATATGTGTATTGTATTGTATTATATTATATTGTAATATGTGTATTATATTGTATTATATTATATTGTAATATGTGCATTATATTGTAATATGTGTATTATATAATACTATATTGTAATATGTGTATTATATTATGTTGTAATATGTGTATTATATTGTATTATATTATATTGTATTATGTGTATTATATTGTAATTTGTGTATTATATAAAACGATATTGTAATATGTGTATTATATTGTAATATGTGTATTATATTGTATACATATTATATTTTAATATGTGTATTATATTGTATTATATTATATTGTAATATGTGTATTATATTGTAATATGTGTATTATATTGTATTATATTATAATATGTGTATTATATTGTATTATATTATAATATGTGTATTATATTGTAAAATGTGTATTATACAATATTATATTGTAATATGTCTATTTTATTGTAACGTGTATTATATGGTCATGTGTATTATGTTGTAATATGTGTATTAAACAATATTATATTGTAATAGGTGTATTATATGTGTATTATATTGTAATATGTGTATTATTTAAGCAATAAGACATGAGGGGGTATTGTATATAGCCAACATAGTATGGCTAAGTGCTGTTCTTAGGCACTACGTAACGTGGATTGTATTATAAACTGGGTGGTTTTTGAGCCCTGAATGCCAATTGGCTGACAGCTGTGCTATATCAGAACGTATACCACGCGTGTGACAAAACATTCATTTGAACTTTTCTAATTACGTTGGTAACCAGTTTATAATAGCAGTAAGGCACCTCAGGGGTTTGTGATATATGGCCAATATACCACGGCTAAGGGCTGTATCCAGGCACTCCGTGTTGCGTCGTGCATAAGAACAGCCCTTAGCCGTGGTATATTGGCCATATACCACACCTCCTCTGGCCTTATTGCTTAATGATATTGTAATATGTGTATTATATTGTAATCTTGTTTATTGGCCAGTAATGTGATTGAAAGTAGCCGTTGCCATACATCCTCATCAGATGAGAGCTTGCTGCGCCGGGCAGACAGCCTGTCCCCTGAAATAACAGCTTATAGCAAGATTGATCACCCTGATCGACACGGTGTGGAAACAATATGGAAACAATTACTTCTTATGATGTGTATCATTAACTCTAAGCTTATTAAATTTATGAAGACATTATTATTATTTATTTATTTAACTCTTAAGGAAGTTGAACTCAAAACACCTGAAATGGGTAAATAAATACATGTAGTTTTAAATCTGGATTTACTAGATTTAAATCTTGAGATTTACTAGAGAGTAAAGGACAAAGGGGACAGCTTGCTTAGAATTCTGAAGACTGAAACACGGACAACTCACAGTCAGCCTGACGGTATAAATATCCTGACCATGTATTTGACCTCATAGCACAGGAATTACTGCGTCATTGATTTCATTTTTTGATTTGTTTTGTATAATTACTATCACCAATAAGCATTAACATGTTATTTATAAATAAATACTGAGTACTAAGTAACAAATGCATATTTCATTCATTGTAAACATATATAAGCATAGCCATTAAAAGTAAAACATAATTCAATAAGAATTAATGAAATGTTATAATTTATAACTATTTATAATTATTCTTTTTTTTTTTTACTTTGCATAAAATGTAACTACTATATCTTTATTTCATGCTTCCCTTTTGTATTCTATCTCTAAAATATACATAACAAATAGTATATATATATATACATTGAAGAATAAAGACATTTGAATGAAGTTAGAAGCTGTATTTTATTTCTAAATATGCTACAAGCAAATGGCAAAACAAAACATCTCTTTCACCTGTCGAATGTATGTTTCTATCCCCTGAGCATTCCCATAACACACTGGACACATCCAAAATGGACAAAAAGGAAAACAAAATAATGAAATATTGAAAGTTTCCTACACAGTGAATAAAGCCATTATATGATCTAAAATCTACCAGCTTAGCTAAAATACTAAGTAAACAACATGTTATTTAAGTAATAAGTACATAAGTGAGACTCGTTTTCGTTCTTATTTTATCCATTTACATGTGAGTCATTTAGCAGACGCTCTTATCCAGAGAGACCGCACAGTTAAGCCAATATGCTGTTGTTTCATTTTTTTGTTGTTCAAACTTTCTTCTCTGTGATTGGGTGTCTTTTCCTTTAACGAAGTTAATCTCTCGCTGTTTTTAAAAATTGTCTTTGGTTACAAGATTTACATGATTGTACTGTGGTCTTGTTTCACAGTCAGCAAAGCTGCTCAATGATTGGCTGACTGTTTGAATTGTATCGCCTCCAGAGCTGAGATGTTTTATATTTATACAAGAAGTGCAATCACACAACATGGATTTAAATTAAATAGTGAAGGACCGACATGAATTTAAGTTGTAATTGTTCTTGTATGCACCCTCCAGTGTAGGAGATTATAAAATAATAATAATAATGAAAAAAACATCAATTAAATGTAAAAAAAAAATCAATAACAGCCACCCTGAACATAGATAGAAAAGAGGTCGACCGGATGGTTTTGGCACTGGATAGATAATGCATCCACAGGAAGTGACATAGTTATGACAGACACTTCTGCTCTTTTTAAGTCCCGCCCCAATGTCGACACTATCATACTGCTAAAGAATGTAACAATGTGATCTATGGTTCCGACATTCTGAGTGGTATTCTAGTATAAACATTGGAACGTAGCTGTATATCTTATACTGTATATCTGAACACCTTTTACTACATCCACATCAAGGCCTGATTTCCTGAAGAACTCATTTTTTTTCAAGTAAACACTGGAATTAATAACAGAATTACAACCACCTTCAATAACCAGAACTGACTCTATTCATTTCAGTGGCTGACTTGCCGCTCGCAGGGCTTCCTACTTTGTGACATTACAGTTGAGCATTGTTACCTTTTAATATGACATTAAGTTACAAGATATATTACAAATTCTTTACCCTCTATATCAACACAATAACAGACAAGAGCTGTACTATATTGTGTACATTAAATAATCCTGGCATTTCCCATAAAAAAACTAAAAAAACAGACATTGTGAAGAGGTTGCTTCCTTCACGACCTAAATGGTCCCACGTACGTTTTGTTCTGTCGTAATACATTTTGTGTTCAAACAAATGTGTGTGTATAGACCGAAGAGAAAAAAGAGGCTAAACGTAGAAACTGGCTATTAAGATTGTGCTCACGTTCATGTATGGTTGGCACAGTCTATAACAAATGAGGTAGATAGATGTGTGATCATACAATATTCCCTTCTTTGGTATAACTATACAACATATGAAATATCCAGTGATCTGTTGAAAGAAAAACACATTTTCAAGTGGCTTTACAATAAAAACAATAGAAATTAAATATGTGAGGTATATTTTGAATCCACTCTGTGTATATATATATATACAGAGAGAGAGAGAGAGAGAGAGAGAGAGAGAGGTAAAGAGGTATCTGTCTGTCTGTGTTAGAAAATACTCTTAAAAAGGGTTTCAAAATATAAAGTGGTATAGATGAATGCAAGGTGACAGACCCAGACCTAAACATAAAAAAACAAACTAAAAACAATTTGAAATTATATGTTTAACAGACTTAAAAAAAAATCTATATCTTCAAACTGTTTCCCATTTCCCATTCACAACAAAAAATACAGTATCTTATGACGCGAAGCAGAGAGAGAGAGATAGAGGGAGGGAGGGACAGAGAGAGAGGGAGGGAGGGACAGAGAGAGAGGGAGGTAGGGACAGAGAGAGAGGGAGGGAGGGAGAAAGAGAGAGGGTGAGAGAGATAGAGGGAGGGAGGGAGGGACAAAGAGAGAGTGAGAGGGAGGGAGGGAGGGACAAAGAGAGAGAGAGAGAAAGGGAGGGAGGGAGAAAGAGGGAGGCATAGAGAGGGATAGAGAGGGATGGAGAGACAAAGAGAGGGAGGGACAAAGAGTGAGAGAGAGAGAGAGAGAGAGAGAGAGAGAGAGAGAGAGAGAGAGAGAGAGAGAGAGAGAGAGAGAGAGAGAGAGAGAGAGAGAGAGAGAGAGAGAGAGGGACAAAGAGAGAGAGAGAAAGGGAGGAAGGAACAAAGAGAGAGGGAGGGAGAAACAGAGAGAGAGAGAGAGGGAGGGACAAAGAGAGCAAAATAGTGAGTATGGAGAAACTCTCCAATGTCAGACACAAGTGCACTTCCAAAGAAAGAAGGGGATGCTAGTCACAAAATAAATCCACTGAGTTATTGATGATTACATTAGTACTCCAACACCTATAGCCTCATTCTGCTGTACTACCCACATAGTATCTGTTCTACCCACATAGTATCTGTTTAACCCACATAGTATCTGTTCTACCCACATAGTATCTGTTCTACCCACATAGTATCTGTTTAACCCACATAGTATCTGTTTAACCCACATAGTATCTGTTTAACCCACATAGTATCTGTTTAACCCACATAGTATCTGTTTAACCCACATAGTATCTGTTCTACCCACCTAGTATCTGTTTAACCCACATAGTATCTGTTTAACCCACATAGTATCTGTTCTACCCACCTAGTATCTGTTCTACCCACATAGTATCTGACCTACCCACATAGTATCTGTTTAACCCACATAGTATCTGTTTAACCCACATAGTATCTGTTTAACCCACATATTATCTGTTTAACCCACATAGTATCTGTTCTACCCACATAGTATCTGTTCTACCCACATAGTATCTGTTCTACCCACATAGTATCTGTTTAACCCACATAGTATCTGTTCTACCCACATAGTATCTGTTTAACCCACATAGTATCTGTTCTACCCACATAGTATCTGTTCTACCCACATAGTATCTGTTCTACCCACATAGTATCTGTTTAACCCACATAGTATCTGTTTAACCCACATAGTATCTGTTTAACCCACATAGTATCTGTTCTACCCACATAGTATCTGTTTAACCCACATAGTATCTCTTCTACCCACATAGTATCTGTTCTACCCACATAGTATCTGTTCTACCCACATAGTATCTGTTCTACCCACATAGTATCTGTTTAACCCACATATGATCTGTTTAACCCACATAGTATCTGTTCTACCCACATAGTATCTGTTCTACCCACATAGTATCTGTTCTACCCACATAGTATCTGTTCTACCCACATAGTATCTGTTCTACCCACATAGTATCTGTTCTACCCACATATTATCTGTTTAACCCACATAGTATCTGTTCTACCCACATATTATCTGTTCTACCCACATATTATCTGTTTAACCCACATAGTATCTGTTCTACCCACATAGTATCTGTTCTACCCACATAGTATCTGTTTAACCCACATAGTATCTGTTCTACCCACATAGTATCTGTTTAACCCACATAGTATTTGTTCTACCCACATAGTATCTGTTCTACCCACATATTATCTGTTTAACCCACATAGTATCTGTTCTACCCACATAGTATCTGTTATACCCACATAGTATCTGTTTAACCCACATAGTATCTGTTTAACCCACATAGTATCGGTTCTACCCACATAGTATCTGTTTAACCCACATATGATCTGTTTAACCCACATAGTATCTGTTCTACCCACATATTATCTGTTTAACCCACATAGTATCTGTTCTACCCACATAGTATCTGTTCTACCCACATAGTATCTGTTTAACCCACATATGATCTGTTTAACCCACATAGTATCTGTTCTACCCACATATGATCTGTTTAACCCACATAGTATCTGTTCTACCCACATATCTCCTTCTGCAGAGTAATATGTTGAAGTGGTCTACAGATGGGGATCCCAGGACTTCGGTTAACCAGAACCACCCCGCCAGGGGATTGTCCTACCAGCAGGTATGTTTCCGTCTGATTGCAAAGTAACGCCTTCTCCACAAACTTCACTGGTAATAAATTATTCATACTAGTGTGAGCTTAAATCAATGTCGAATGTGTTGCAATATCAGATTTAATCAGAGCCATCGTGCAATCTCTCTTCTGTGAGAAGGGTTAGTTAAGAGGCTCTGACCAGGACCGGTAGTGGGGAACGCTCTAGGCTACTAGGCTATTTTGGTTTACCCCTTTACTGACGAAGGCATGTCTTGACGCTCTAGCTATTGTCCCACAGCATTAAACAATGTGTTGATGGCTAGCGGCATCGATTGATCAAAGCGGGAACCAGCTTCAATAGATAACATGATATTTTCCTCTCTAAAAGAAAGAAGAAGTGACGTTTCCCTGATTCTGTGAGATGTGCTTTGTTAGGATGTGCTTTGTCAGAAATATACTTGTGATATAGAGTATATCTTTCGTTTGGTCATTGGTTCCACTACTGTATCTGTGCTGTCTGTGTATGTTATCGTTTTCATGCTTTACTGTCTTTTCATTGGTTACTCTTGTTTTTCTTTGGTTATTAGCTAAAAGTACCAATCTTCTCTGGTTTGTGATCAAAAAACAACAAGAAAACAAAAGATTTTTGAGTGACAATAAAATGGCCTCCCATGCCGAGCAAACAAACCATACTACAGATCAGGGTTGGGGTCAATTCCATGTCTATTCCAGCCAACTCAGGATGTACACTGAATGCTAATTCTCTTTAATGCTTTTCAATTAGGAAAATGTGGAATTAGAATTTTGGTTTATTTTCTGAATTGACGAATTAAAATGGAATTGACCCCAACCCTGCTACAGGTTAACAAGCATTTCTCTCTTCAGGTACGAGGTCAAGCATCTCCTCTTCAGTTGGAGGAGAGACAGACAGACAGACAGACAGACAGACAGGCAGGCAGGCAGGCAGGCAGGCAGGCAGACAGACAGACAGACAGACAGACAGACAGACAGACAGACAGACAGACAGACAGACAGACAGACAGACAGACAGACAGACAGACAGACAGACAGACAGACAGACAGACAGACAGACAGACAGACAGACAGACAGACAGTCAGCAGAGAGCCAACATGTCTCAGTCTCTCAGTGTCTTTGTCCCACAGTTCCTTGCGTCTAATGATGTGTCACCATATATCTTTACCTATATGTTTACACTGCTCCAAACTGAGCAGCTGTTCTCAGGAAACACAAAAAAAGACAGCAGACTTCATCTGCATACACACGTGGTTCAGAGGTCCTCTTTACATACCATTCAGAGGTCAGAGTTCAGAGGAAGGAAAAAGAATAGAGCGAGAGAATTTTCATTTTCTACAGAAGTATTTTCTCAGTAAATAATTTTTTTAATGTTTTATTCTTTCAACTGGAATAAGGGAAATTGAGAAAAGGGAGGAGGAAGAGGAAGAGGAGGAGGAAGGGAAAAGCCACCTTCAAAAACAATTGAAGTATTTTCTCCTGGTATCTCAGACCGCTTGTTGTCTTTGGGGAATGATGGGGGTGGGGGTTACGGGGTGGAGCTGGGGGTGGGACTCAGCTCAAGGGGAGGAGTTTCCATGTCCGTGGACCGAGGATGTAGAGGAGGAGGAGGAGGAGGAGCAGGACGGTTGGATCTGTATGGAGGAGGAGTTCATCCCCGGACTGCTCTTTCCCTGAGAGAAGGTGTCATTCTGGTTCTGGACCCGGTGACCACCCAGCATCGTAGGGAGGGAGGGCTTCCTGGCAAACAGAACACCTGGAGAGACGGAGGGAGGGAGGAGACCTCCTGTAAGATCTTATGATCTGTGAACTGTACATGATACAGACAACATATTGGAGTCATTATACCTTATGATCTGTGAACTGTACATGGTACAGACCACATCCAGGCTGTATCACAACCGGCCGTGATTGGGAGTCCCATAGGGCGGAGCACAATTGGCCCAGCGTCGTCCAGGGGTTGGCCGGTGTAGGCCGTCATAGTAAATAAGAATTTGTTCTTAACTGACTTGCCTTGTTAAATAAAGGTTCTTTATACTCCTTATAGCTCTGTGTGGAGTATGGCTAGATTCTAGATGGCTAGATTCTGAAATATATATATTTTTTTACATGAATTTATTCAACAAAAAATATGAATATGAATGTCTCAAACTATCTTATTTGATTATGTTAATTTGAAGACATGTTGTTTGGAAACAATATACTTTACAAGTACATCACATTCCCAGAGTGGGTTCTCTGCTAATTCTGAAGTTATGATCCATTTTATGATGACTACAAACACAACGAATGGTAACTGGATTCAAAGGGAACTCCCTCTGCTCGTGACTTGCTGAACGTGCAATCCTAAAGGAGAACTGTGATTGGTTACTGACCTATATGACACTTATAAAACGTGTCATATCGTTAAAAGTAGCAGAGAGACCACTCTGGAAATGTGACGTGTTTAAAGAGTATATTGTTCCAACCATTTTGTCTAAAAGAGTTGTTTTGAGATATTCATATATCTTCATATTTATTCATATGTTGAATAAATTAATGTGACAAAATAAAATCTTAAGAATCAAGACATGCTCCATCTTTGAGAGCACATTATATGGAGTTTAACCAAGATGCTGTCTGTGTTATGTACAGTTTACGGATCATAAGATCTGATAGGAGGCATGTACAGGTCTAAACAGGGCCTAAAATGGCCACGTTCATCATGACATATTTGTTTTACTATCAATACTGCTACTACTGCTACTACTGCTACTACTACTACTACTACTACTACTACTACTGCTACTACTACTACTACTACCGATACTACTACTGCTACTACTACTACTACTACTACTACTACTACTACTACTACTACTGCTACTACTGCTGCTACTGCTACTACTACTACTACTACTACTGCTGATACTACTACTGCTACTACTACTACTACTGATACTGATACTGATACTACTACTACTATCACTACTACTACTACTACTACTACTACTACCACTGCTACTACTACTACCACTACTACTGATACTACTACTACCACTACTACTGATACTACTAGCACTACTACTACTGATACTACTACTGATACTACTACTACTGATACTACTACTACTACTACTGATACTACTACTACTGATACAACTACTACTACTACTGATACTACTACTACTACCACTACTACTGATACTACTACCACTACTACTACTACTGATACTACTACTACTGATACTAATGATACTACTACTGATACTACTACTACTGATACTACTACTACTACCACTACTACTGATACTACTACTACTGATACTACTACAACTGATACTACTACTACTACCACTACTACTACTACTGATACTACTAATACTGATACTACTACTACTGATACTACTACTACTACTGATACTACTACTACTACTACTGATACTACTACTACTACTACTACTGATATTACTACGATTACTACTACTGATACTACTACTACTACTGATACTACTACTACTACTACTACTGATACTACTACTACTACTACTACTACTACTACTGATACTACTACTACTGATACTACTACTACTACTACTACTACTGATACTACTACTACTACTACTATTGATACTACTACTACTGATACTACTAGTAGTAGTAGTTTAATTGGTACTGTACATTTCTACATGTTCTTACAACCAGTTTTTTGGGGCAGATTAATATAATAGTATTTACAACTTACTGTAATGTCACAATTAGACAAATACTATGATGACCTATCAACTCACTAACTAACAAATAACACATTGTCACACCTAAACAACCATGAATTGGACAACTGACACAGACACTGCAGTCTACCTCACTGAACATGGTGTTTCAGACAGACAGACAGATAGATAGATCTCAACTATATCTGATGTTAATGGCCACTTCAACCTCACTGGAAGATTTCCACCAGCAGGCTTATTCTTTACGCCACGACATGAACTGTCTGGCCTACCTATCTTGAGGTAATTACCCCATTGCTCGAAGGCAGAGGAGGAGGTGGTGAACAGTCATGCAGGAGGTGTGGAGGCTAAACCTGCCGTGGCCTCTCTCCCGGGCACGTCTAAGACAATAAACCCCATCGATCTCCCATCCACAGCCTCAATTCTGAGATATTTAACTTTTTTAACTCTATTGGACGGCCACTTCATTACGATGGATTTTATAGCAAAGACATCAAATTGCGTGGAGGACTAAGCGCCAGGGTGCTGCTATAACTTATTGAATTTCCTGCCTGCAATTACATCAGCAAACGGCCCCTCTATTTACCTGTGTAGACAACTCCATCTATTTCTATTGACATGTTGATGCTGCTAATGCCGCTGGTAGACAGGTTCAATGGAGTCTCTTGTCTATCATCTGTCAGGAGGCGAGAGAGAGGAAAACTCAATATCAGCATTTAAAAAGGGAACACAAGGAGCAGGAGAGAAGCGTTCGGCAGAGTATTGGCGATAACTCCTAGAGTGACAGGGTAAGAAGCAGTTTATTAAAGAGTTCTGAGGGAAAGGGAACTGTCAAAAGATGTAGCGAACCATTTGTACATGTCGGTTATCGGCAACGGGTTATCTCCCTGAGGAGACGTGTGACATCATATCATAACACACACACACACACACAGACTGACAGGCAGGCAGGCACTTGGAGAACGTGTAGCTACTCATGGGAAAAAAAACAAGGCTTGCAACAATCTTCTCCCAAATAAGAACAACATGCAAGAATATTGTAAAGTTTAATTTCTGTAAAATATCATTAATGTGCAGATACACACTAAATATACTATATAATTTTAGAGTTTAGATCAAAACAGCTGTTACAGAACATTTTGCGGGCGTTCTCTGGCCTAGGCTGCCATATTTAATACAAGTTTTGATGTAATCTGTAAATGATGGTGTTTATATGTTGGGTTGCAGCCCAGCCAGACTGGTCGGGTCAGACAGTAGAGGAATTAACCTGTGAAAGATTCTGACTCATTCTACCATTAAGCTTTCGGGGGAAAGGCCCACAATTATAACTAATGCCTGAGAGGCAGTCATGTGGAGAGAGATGAAACCACACCTGAGCAGATAGGCCCCCTCATTCTTCCTTTAGTCTCTATTAGTCAGTAATGTATGACTTATGGCTTGTCGTAAACACCCGCGACGCTGAGAACCATCAACAGAGTGGGCGGGCAGCTCTGCCCCCCCCCCCCCCCCCCGTAGTCATGGAAGCAGTATTTCTTCATGACATCGAAGAAGTCCTCAGACATCACATTGCAGATGTTTATGATGAACTGTGTGTGTTTGTGTGTAATAGTGACTCACCTATCGTATGGTGAAATACTCTTACTTGATGTCGGCATACCACCACTGTGCTATACAGCTTAAAAAACCCCTAGTTATATAATAGTAGAGGACAAACAGTAACATTGACACGCCAATCACATGTTGGAGAAGAATAAATAGCCTGGGTTCTAGAAGGAGAAGTTCTAGAACTCTGATACACTCCGGAACACAGAACAATAACATTTGTCAAAGATGTGGTGTTATTTTTGTGGCGGTAAAAACGACTGCAAATTGAGTTGGGTTAGTTGGATATGAAGCAGGATGTGTTACAGAACCCCACTGTAGATTGAGTTGGGTTAGTTGGATATGAAGCAGGATGTGTTACAGAACCCCACTGTAGATTGAGTTGGGTTAGTTGGATATTAAGCAGGATGTGTTACAGAACCCCACTGTAATACACAATAAGGGAATCATCTCTAAATTACAATATTTTTTCTCCAAATGCTTCTCTGTGAGTTTTGAAATTATTAATGTATGTGTGTGTGTCACAGTTATACATCATAATTGCATCAATATTACAACATTATAAGGGCATAACAATGAATAAACATGTGTATTCACATTAGTAACTGTGGATGCGTCTGAAATGACACCCTGTTCCAGGGTTCCCCAATCATTTCTGATCTTAAAAGAGTGTGACTGTTGGAAAAGCATTCCAGGTGAAGCTGGTTGAGAGAATGCCAAGAGTGTGCAAACCTGTCATCAAGGCAAAGGGTGGCTACTTTGAAGAATCTAAAATATATTTTAATTTGTTTAGTACTTTTTTGGTTACCACATGATTCCATATGTGTTATTTTATAGATTTGATGTCTTCACTATTATTTTACAATGTAGAAAATAGTACAAATAAAGAAAAAGCCTTGAATGAGTAGGTGTGTCCAAACCTTTGACTGTTACTATATTAGTACCAGTCAAAGGTTTGGACACATCTACTCATTCAAGGCTTTTTCTTTATTTGTACTATATATATATATATAATTTTGGTCATTGGACATAAAAGCCTGTAAAATCACCAGGAAATAAGCTCAACATGATTTTAATTCAGGAAATCTGTTCCCAAGTATCTCCACGTTTAAATAAAGAGGCATATGTGATCGTATCCCAATTTAATCAAGGTTTGAAATGATTCTGTTTTTGTTAAATACTATACAGTGCCTTCAGTAAGTATTCACATCCCTTGACCTATTGCATATTTTGTTGTGTTACGGCCTGAATTCAAAATGGATTCAATCGATTTTTTCCCCCCTCACCCATCTACACACAATAGCCCAAAATGACAAAGTGAAAACATGTTTTTTTAGAAATGTTTGCAAAAGTATTCAAAAATGAAATACAGAAATATTTAATTTGGTATTTTTTTGTATTCTTTTTTTTAGGATCCCCATTAGCTGTTGCAAAAGCAGTAGCTACTCTTCCTGGTGTTCCACACAAAACATGAAACATAATACAGAACATCAATAGACAAGAACGGCTCAAGGACAGAACTACATAACAAAAATGTAAAGACACACGTAGCCTACATATCAATGTGTACACACAAACTATCTATGTCAGATAAGGGAGAGGCGTTGTGCCGTGAGGTGTTGCTTTATCTGTTATTTGAAACCAGGTTTGCTGTTTATTTGAGCAATATGAGATGGAAGGAAGTTCCATGCAATAAGGGCTCTATATAATACTGTACGCTTTCTTGAAATTGTTCTAGATTTGGGGACTGTGAAAAGACCCCTGATGGCATGTCTGGTGGGATACGTGTGTGTGTCAGAGCAGTCTCTCCTCAACTCTTAGCCAAGAGACACTGGCATGCATAGTATTAATATCAGCCCTCTGATTACAATGAAGAGCAAGACGTGCCGCTCTGTTCTGGGCCAGCTGCAGCTTAACTAGGTCTTTCCTTGCAGCACTGGACCACACGACTGGACAATAATCAAGATTAGACAAAACTATTGCTTTGTGGAGTGTGGTGTCAAAAAAGCAGAGCATCTCTTTATTACGGACAGACCTCACCCCATCTTTACAACCATTGAATCTATATGCTTTGACCATGAAAGCTTACAATCTAAGGTAACACTAAGTAATTTAGTTTCCTCCTCGTACTTGTTCAGCAGCCACACCATTCATTACCAGGTCTAGAACTTAGGGAATGATTTGTACCAAATACAATACTCTTAGTTTTAGAGATGTTCAGGACCAGTTTATTACTGGCCACCCATTCCAAAACAGACTGCAACTCTTTGTTAAGGGTTTCAGTGACTTCATTAGCTGTGGTTGCTGATGCGTATATGGTTGAATCATCAGCATACATGGACACACAGGCTTTGTTTAACACCAGTGGCAGGTAATTGGTAAAAATAGAAAAGAGTAGAGGGCCTAGAGAGCTGCCCTGCGGTACACCACACTTTACATGTTTGACATTAGAGAAGCTTCCATTAAAGAAAACCCTTTGAGTTCTATTAGATAGATAGCTCTGAATCCACGATATGGCAGAGGTTGAAAAGCCATAACACATACGTTTTTTCAACAATAGGTTATGGTCAATAATATCAAAGGCTGCACTGAAATCTAACAGTACAGCTCCCACAATATTCTTATTATCAATTTCTTTCAACCAATCATCCGTCATTTGTGTCTGTGCAATACATGTTGAGTGCCCTTCTCCATAAGCATGCTAAAAGTCCGTTGTTAATTTGTTTACAGAAAAATAGCATTGTATTTGGTCAAACACAAACTTATAGGTCTGCTGTTAGAACCAGTACAGACCGCTTTACCACTCTTGGGCAGCGGAAAAACTTTGGCTTCCCTCCAGGCCTGAGCACAAAGACTTTCCTCTTGGCTCAGATTAAAGATATGACAGATATGAGTGGCTATAGAGTCAGCTACCATCCTCAGAATACTTACATAAGTATTCACACCACTGAGTCATTACATGTTAGAATCACCTTGGGCAGTGATTACAGCTGTGAGTCTTTCTGGGAAAGTCTAAGAGATTTGCACACCTGGATTGTACAATATTTGCCCGTTATTCTTTTTTAAATTATTGAATCTCCGTCAAGTTGGTTGTTGATCATAGCTAGACAGCCATTTTCAAGTCTTGCCATAGATTTTCAAACTGATTTAAGTCAAAACTGTAACTAGGCCACTCAGGAACATTCAATGTCGTCTTGGTAAACAACTCCAGTGTATATTTTGCCTTGTGTTTGAGGTTATTGTCCTGCTGAAAGGTGAATTTGTCTCCCAGTGTCTGGTGGAAAGCAGAATGAACCAGGGGTTCCTCGAGGATGTTGCCTGTGCTTAACTCTATTACGTTTCTTTTCATCCTAAAAAACTTCCTAGTCCTTGACAATGACAAGCATACCCATAATATGATGCAGCCACCACCATGCTTTAAAATATGAAGAGTGGTACTCAGTGATGTGTTGTGTTGTATTTGCCCCAAACATAAAATTTTCTACTCAGGACTTAGCGTTCATTTCTTTGACACATTTTTGGCAGTTTTACTTTAGTGTCTTACTGCAAAAATGCATGTTTTGGAATATTTTTATTCTGTACAGTCTTCCTTTTCACTCTGTCATTTAGGTTAGTATTGTGCGGTAACTACAATGTTGTTGATCCATCCTCAGTGTTCTCCTATTACAGCCATTAAACTCTGTAACGGTTTTAAAGTCACCATTGGCCTCATGGTGAAATCCCTGAGTGATTTCCTTCCTCTCCGGCAACAGAGTTAGGAAGGACGCTTGTGTCTTTGTAGTGACTGGGTGTATTGATACACCATCCAAAGTGTAGTTAATAACTTCACCAAGCTCAAAGTGATATTCAATGTCTGCTTTTTTTTTTTTTTTTACCCATCTACCAATAGGTGCTCTTCTTTGTGAGGCATTGAAACGTCCCTTCTCCTGGTTGAATCTGTGCTAGAAATTCACTGTTCAAACTGAGGGACCTTCCAGATAATTGTATGTGTGGGGTTACAGAGATGAGGTAATTCAAAAATCATGTTAAACACTATTATTGCAGACAGAGTGAATCCATGCAACTTATCTGACTTTTTAAGAACATTGTTCCTGCTTGCCATAACAATGGGGTTAAATACATATCGACTCAACACCTTTCAGCTTTTCATTTTATTTGTCAGTTCTAAACATCTCTAAAAACATAATTCCACTTTGACATTTTGGGGTATTGTGTTTAGGCCAGTGACACAAAATCACAATTTAATCACAATTTAATAATTTAATTTAAAAATTCAGGCTGTAAAATGTGGAAAAAGTAATGGTGTGTGAAAACTTTCTGAAGACAGTGAACAGATTATATTACAACTATTTTCCGACCCCCTGACCATCCGCTCAAGGAACAATCGACTCCCAGCTGCATGTAATTGGGAGCCCTGCCCTGTTCCCTATAGCTGGAGACAGGTCAGCTGAATGTAATTGGGAGCCCGGCCCTGTTCCCTATAGCTGGAGACAGGTCAGCTGCATGTAATTGGGAGCCCTGCCCTGTTTCCCTATAGCTGGAGACAGGTCAGCCGCATGTAATTGGGAGCCCTGCCCTGTTCCCTATAGCTGGAGACAGGTCAGCTGCATGTAATTGGGAGCCCTGCCCTGTTCCCTATAGCTGGAGACAGGTCAGCTGAATGTAATTGGGAGCCCTGCCCTGTTCCCTATAGCTGGAGACAGGTCAGCTGAATGTAATTGGGAGCCCGGCCCTGTTCCCTATAGCTGGAGACAGGTCAGCTGCATGTAATTGGGAGCCCTGCCCTGTTTCCCTATAGCTGGAGACAGGTCAGCCGCATGTAATTGGGAGCCCTGCCCTGTTCCCTATAGCTGGAGACAGGTCAGCTGCATGTAATTGGGAGCCCTGCCCTGTTCCCTATAGCTGGAGACAGGTCAGCTGAATGTAATTGGGAGCCCTGCCCTGTTCCCTATAGCTGGAGACAGGTCAGCTGCATGTAATTGGGAGCCCTGCCCTGTTCCCTATAGCTGGAGACAGGTCAGCTGAATGTAATTGGGAGCCCTGCCCTGTTCCCTATAGCTGGAGACAGGTCAGCTGAATGTAATTGGGAGCCCTGCTCTGTTCCCTATAGCTGGAGACAGGTCAGCTGATTGTACAGTAATTGGGAGCCCTGCCCTGTTCCCTATAGCTGGAGACAGGTCAGCTGATTGTACAGTAATTGGGAGCCCTGCCCTGTTCCCTATAGCTGGAGACAGGTCAGCTGATTGTACAGTAATTGGGAGCCCGGCCCTGTTCCCTATAGCTAGAGACAGGCTCTGGTCAAAAGTACCGCATTATATAGAGAATTGGTTACCATTTTAACCTGTATTCATAATAACAGATACATACGTGTATGTATAATAATTTTTGGTGTTGTTTTGTCAAAGAAACGCACTATATAGGAAGTATGGTGCCATTTCAGACCAGTGATGTATATAAACCATGATGCTATGTATCGGCCTTTGAGAGGTTTAGAAGCCTCCGGTCGGCCATATTGTCTCTCCCCAGTGAGAGCAGTCCTCCATAGGAATGAATGACATTTTACAGTATTTCAATTAAATGTTTCAAGAAGAAAATGTAAAAAAAATTATTTCAAAGATTTTATATTTAAGGATTTTTTTATAAATATTTTATTTATTTTTATGTTTACCTGACATAATATAATTTAAAAGTATGCATTAAAGTGTCTGTAATAAAATAAACGTGTTAAAAACGAATGTAGACATTTAATAAAAATACATTTCTATAACTTCCAGAATATTTTTTACAACGGAAGAGGAGTGCCAAGATGGAGGCCCTGTGGCTTCAATACATTGCCCCGTCGGTCATCCAGGGTTTAATACACATTGTTTCAGACACATCCTCTATTCATAATATCAGACACGCATAAGTCCACATTAATAAGGTAACTGTATTGATTTGTCTCACCTCAGGACATAATAACAGATAAACACATTTTTAGTAACTGTGTCCAAAATGGCACCCAAGTAGTGCACTGTATGGAGAATAGGGTGTCATTCCAGACACAGCTGATATTCAGAATAGCAACATTAGTAACTTTAGCGTTGGTTTATCTCACCTCTCATCCGCTCAGCTCGGTTGTTGATCTTGATGTTCATGGGAAGCTGTGTTGCCATGGCGAGGAGGTTCTGCTGCACCGCGTGCTGCATGAGTCTCTGTTGCTCCTCGGCCATCACCATCTTCTCCGGCGGCTCCCCGCTCTCCAGCTTCTCCCTCAGCTGCTCCAACGCTGCAGCCTGTACCGCTGCAGCCGCCTGAGCTGCCACGGCTTGGGGGTGACCTCCCAGAGACATGGGCATCCCCCCCACACGACCCGACAGACAACCCGCCATCAGACCATCCTCTGGGTTAAAATAGAGAGAAGAATTCATTGATTTATTTTTACCAGGTTAGTCTAATTGAGATTAAAAATCACTTTTTCAAGAGAGAGTTTTAAAGAAGAATAGTTTATAGTTTATTGTCCATTTTCTTTCTTTCGGATCTTGGGAAATGCGTCTTTTGCTTTGAACCAAATCCCTGAGAAAAAAGTTGGGCGTTCTGTAGGCATTTATATGCTCAGGAAGTTCTTATGGTTGTCAGTACAGATGTTTTCTCAGGCAGTGGTCAATACTCTGTCATAAAATGTCCGGTTTGATATTCAAACCTTGTGGGAAATTACAGCATCAAATTATGAGAGGAGATTTTTATTTTTTACAAGGAAATCAAAATTCCTGAGCATTGTGTCTTCACTCCATCCTGTGTCATTAAATTCAACAGTCAGGTCATGGACACACACGTCTTTCAAATCAGTGAGCAACAAACAACACCGTCCCTATAGTAGCCTGGGTGCCAGTCTGATGCAGGAGTGAATCCTACACAACGCCGTCCCTATAGTAGCCTGGGTGCCAGTCTGATGCAGGAGTGAATCCTACACAACACCGTCCCTATAGTAGCCTGGGTGCCAGTCTGATACAGGAATAGTGGAGGGTAGAAAGTTTTAAGTTCCTCGGCGTACACATCACGGACAAACTGAAATGGTCCACCCACACAGACAGCGTTGTGAAGAAGGCGCAGTAGCGCCTTTTCAACCTCAGGAGGCTGAAGAAATTTGGCTTGTCACCAAAAACACTCACTAACTTTTACAGATGCACAATCGAGAGCATCCTGTCGGGCTGTATCACCGCCTGGTACGGCAACTGCTCTGCCCATAACTGTACGGCTCTCCAGAGGGTAGTGAGGTCTGCACAACGCATCACCGGGGGCAAACTACCTGCCCTCCAGGACACCTACACCACCCGATGTCACAGGAAGGCCAAAAAGATCATCAAGGACAACAACCACCCGAGCCACTGCCTGTTCACCCCGCTATCATTCAGAAGGCGAGGTCAGTACAGGTGCATCAGAGCAGGGACCGAGAGACTGAAAAACAGCTTCTATCTCAAGGCCATCAGACTGTTAAACAGCCATCACTAACATTGAGTGGCTGCTGCCAACATACTGACTCAACTCTCTAGCCACTTTAATAATGGAAAAATGTATGTAATAAATGTATCACTAGTCACTTTAAACTATGCCACTTTTATATGTTTACATACCCTACATTACTCATCTCATATGTATATGTAACAGTTTAACTTTAGTACCGTCCCCTCGCCCCGACACGGGCGCGAACCAGGGACCCTCTGCACACATCAACAACGGTCACCCACGAAGCGTCGTTACCCATCGCTCCACAAAGGCCGCGGCCCTTGCAGAGCAAGGAGCAACACTACTTCTAGGTTTCAGAGCAAGTGACGTAACTGATTGAAACGCTACTAGCGCGCACCCGCTAACTAGCTAGCCATTTCACATCCGTTACATATATACTGTACTCGATACCATCTACTGCATCTTGCCTATGCCGTTCGGCCATCACTCATTCATATATTTTTTTATGTACATATTTTTACGTACATTATTCATTCCTTTACACTTGTGTGTATAAGGTAGTTGTTGTGAAATTGTTAGGTTAGATTACTTGTTAGATATTACTGCATTGTCGGAACTAGAAGCACAAGCATTTCGCTACACTCGCATTAACATCTGCTAACCATGTGTATGTGACAAATAACATTTTATTTTATTTTATTTTGAATGAATCTTACACAACACCGTCCCTATGGTAGCCACAACTGCAGCACGGCAGCTTCTTCCTGGTCACATGACATGTGTCTCACCTTTCTTGATGTTGTGTCCCTGGGTCACATGTGCTCCATTGAGGGTGGACATGGCCAGGTGAGGCATGCTCATCTTGGGGGAGGAGACGATGGAGGTTGTCCCCATTGGAGAGTAGTTAAAGATGGCCGACCCGTAGCTCTGACGACGTCCCTCGCGGCGGTTACTGTCGATAGCTGCCTGGAGCTCTCCGGGGGAGCTCAGACCTCTCTTTTCACATTCGTACGGGTAGAGGTACTTCATATACCTGTAGGAAGGGATCGGGGAACAGGACATTTCACAATGTTTTATTGAAGGAGAAGTTTTACACCAAGAGGCTGCCATAATGCTTGTGTCATCCTGGATGTCAACATTATGTAATTTATTACAACAGCCAACCTATAAAACATTCAGGGCTCTATTTTTAGCTGGTGTTAAGCCAGCTCAATTGTCAAATACATTCTCGTTTACAATTTCGACCTGTTAAGGCCAGCACTCCTCTATTTTCAAACCCAAATCTTCAGGTTTGGTAATTTACACGTCTTATCTGAGTTTGTTTGCACTGAGATGGGACCAGTTTTATGTGAGCTTGCACTGAGAGAATTTGGAAATATCTGAAGTGTGTCCTTAAAAACGTGAGCCAAAGTGCCATTTTCAGTATGAACTGCTGGGGATATTTTAGAGCAACTGAAAGCTGGTCTTAGCGGTAAAAATGTGTATTGTATTTATTCTGGATCTAACGGGGATCCATAATCAATACAAATGTTACTGCTAAGACCAGCTTTCGGTTGTTCTTAAATGGGGTCCAGCTAAATTAAGGCAGTTTATACCGTTTTAAAAACATCACAACAGATTTCAACAGTTGATAGTGTTTCACGTCTTCCAAAATTACAATGCTTGTCTTTCATAATTTGGTAAGATATACTTGGATGTGTAGTGTCACGTCCCTGACCAAGGTCCTTCTCCACCGATTGCTCAGTTTGGCCGAGTGGCCAGCTCTAGGAAGAGTCTTGGTGGTTCCAACCTTCTTCCATTTAAGAGTAATGGAGAACACTGTGTTCTTGGGGACCTTCAAAGCTACAGACGTCTTTTTGGTCTGTGCCTTGACACAATCCTCTCTCGGAACTCTACGTACAATTCCTTTGACTTCATGGCTTGCTTTTTGCTCTGACGTGCACTGTCAAATGTGGGACCCTGTAGACAGGTATGTGCCTTTACAAATCATGTCCAATCAATTGAATTTACCACAGGTAAATTAGGTAAATTGTAGAAACATCTCAAGGATGATCAATGGAAACAGGATGCACCTGAGCTCAATTTCGAGTCTCATAGCAAAGGGTCTGAATACTTATGTAAATAAGGTATTTCTGTTTTTTATTTTTAATACATTTGCAATTTTTTAAATAAAAAACCTGTTTTCACTTTGTCATTATGTGATATTGTGTGTAGATTGATTAAGGGGGGGGGGGGGGGGGGGGGGTCTATTTAATCAATTTTAGAATAAGGCTGTAACATAACAAAATGTGGAAAAAGTCAAGGGGTCTGAATACTTTCCGAATGCACTGTATATCAACAGGCTTTCTTCTGTTCTGCACTTCATTGCGGTCAGGACAGTACAGTTAACCCTCTTCTCCGACTCTATCATTATCATGCATTATCCAGGCCGTAATGGTAGTAATGTAGTCAACATCGTAGCAGAATAATGAATGTTATTGTGCCTACGAAGTGTCTGCTAAAACATAATTACAGTACTGCACAGCAGTGGTGATAGAATGTGTGTTTCTAAGAATAACAACAGGATGGGTGTTAGAGAGAAGTCCAGACCTTACGTAACATTATGGTGTATTAGGAATCAACTGTAGTATTAATACAGACACAGATCTAACCATAGATCTAATCATATATCTAGTCATATATAACATCATATATCTAGTCATATATAACATCATACTGTATATCTAGTCATATATATAATCATACTGTATATCTAGTCATATATAACATCATATATCTAGTCATATATAACAACATATATCTAGTCATATATAACATCATATATCTAATCATATATAACATCATACTGTATATCTAGTCATATATAACATCATATATCTAGTCATATATAACAACATATATCTAGTCATATATAACATCATATATCTAATCATATATAACATCATACTGTATATCTAGTCATATATAACATCATATATCTAGTCATATATAACATCATACTGTATATCTAGTCATATATATAATCATACTGTATATCTAGTCATATATAACATCATATATCTAATCATATATAACATCATACTGTATATCTAGTCATATATATAATCATACTGTATATCTAGTCATATATAACATCATATATCTAATCATATATAACATCATACTGTATATCTAGTCATATATCTCATATAACACTTGTGGTCCCTGCACCACTACTGGTGTAGAGACTCTTAGCTCTCTGAGACCCCCTGCACCACCACTGGTGTAGAGACTCTTAGCTCTCTGAGACCCCCTGCACCACCACTACTGGTGTAGAGACTCTTAGCTCTCTGAGACCCCCTGCACCACCACTGGTGTAGAGACTCTTAGCTCTCTGAGACCCCCTGCACCCCTACTGGTGTAGAGACTCTTAGCTCTCTGAGACCCCCTGCACCCCTACTGGTGTAGAGACTCTTAGCTCTCTGAGACCCCCTGCACCACCACTACTGGTGTAGAGACTCTTAGCTCTCTGAGACCTCCTGCACCACTACTGGTGTAGAGACTCTTAGCTCTCTGAGACCCCCTGCACCACCACTACTGGTGTAGAGACTCTTAGCTCTCTGAGACCCCCTGCACCACCACTACTGGTGTAGAGACTCTTAGCTCTCTGAGACCCCCTGCACCACCACTACTGGTGTAGAGACTCTTAGCTCTCTGAGACCCCCTGCACCACTACTGGTGTAGAGACTCTTAGCTCTCTGAGACCCCCTGCACCACCACTACTGGTGTAGAGACTCTTAGCTCGCTGAGACCCCCTGCACCACTACTGGTGTAGAGACTCTTAGCTCTCTGAGACCCCCTGCACCACCACTACTGGTGTAGAGACTCTTAGCTCTCTGAGACCCCCTGCACCACTACTGGTGTAGAGACTCTTAGCTCTCTGAGACACCCTGCACCACCACTACTGGTGTAGAGACTCTTAGCTCTCTGAGACCTCCTGCACCACTACTGGTGTAGAGACTCTTAGCTCTCTGAGACCCCCTGCACCACCACTACTGGTGTAGAGAATCTTAGCTCTCTGAGACCCCCTGCACCACTACTGGTGTAGAGACTCTTAGCTCTCTGAGACCCCCTGCACCACCACTACTGGTGTAGAGACTCTTAGCTCTCTGAGACCCCCTGCACCACTACTGGTGTAGAGACTCTTAGCTCTCTGAGACCCCCTGCACCACCACTACTGGTGTAGAGACTCTTAGCTCTCTGAGACCCCCTGCACCACCACTACTGGTGTAGAGACTCTTAGCTCTCTGAGACCCCCTGCACCACTACTGGTGTAGAGACTCTTAGCTCTCTGAGACCCCCTGCACCACCACTACTGGTGTAGAGACTCTTAGCTCTCTGAGACCCCCTGCACCACTACTGGTGTAGAGTCAAGTGATATGCGATGGCCCTACAGGTTATCAGGTTATTTATCGCCAGCAGTGTCACTCACTGTGTTCGCAGGGTGAACGCTGCGCTGGTGATGGAGGTAGGGAGGTTGAGGCCTTTGGTGATCTCACGCCATATTTTCTTATTGATGACCTCCACTAAGCCGCCTTTTTCTGTGACCAGCTTGTAGAGCGTGTACAGATCCAACACCTGCTTGGCCATGATTGGAATACGATTCACTGGAGTCCCTGTAGAGACAAAACATAATATCCACAATCAATGCTATTAACTTCAGTCCATCGATAGAGAGGGTTTCCTCGCTAGCTGTGGCTTATAAAGCCAATTTATCTGGAAGCAGTCCAATAGCTGACAGCTTGGTTAACAAAACATATTACTTTTTTGAAAAACTCCCCCTTGACTTTTTATACAGCGTTTTATTAAAGGGGCAATCTGTGTTTGCTGAATATATATTTTGACATTTAAATTATCGATAGATACCCACTGATTCTTGAAGAATATAACTTATAAATGCCTCAGGATCTTAGTTCAACTGTTGTACCTAGGGTTGCAAAGCTACCGGTGGTTTATCAAAGTTACCGGAATCTTCAGTAATTTTGGTAATTAACAGAAAATCAATGGCAATCAATAACTTTAATACAATTAATTAATATATAGTATTCATTTTGTATATCTGTGTCCATATTGTCGTTGAGTTTCTAGTAGATAGACCATATGGTTCAAGAGAAAATTATCTAATTAATTAAAAAATATATCTATCATTAACGGGATTATTTTTAATTAACTGCGCAACTATTTTCACAACTACCACCAGTTTCACGGAAAAACATTGACAACAGATACATACTGACATAAACTAGGTTTCCATCCGATTCGCAACAGATTTTCATGAGAATATTCATAAAAATAATATGCGCATTTTTCCCCTCCAGAAATGTTTCCATCAAATTGACTCGTTGCAGATAAACGACTGTGCGTGATGACGCGGTGCACATAAAAATACATTTTGCGGTTTAAATTACCATGTACTGAATAAAAAAATCCAAGTTAAATTGGGTTCCATCACATTTTCAACTCTACTGATGGTTTTCTCGCAAAAAAATGTAGCATTATACTGTGTAACGACGGTGCCGACACCGGTATTGGCACATGCGCTCTAGCCAAAGGTGCACGTGTACAATACCTGTTGGCTAGAGCGCGTTTAGCCTACATGATGAGTATATTAGGAACTAAAGAGCGACATTATTTGTATTTGTTAAATGCAACCAAGCGTCGATGATCATGTCACCCGGAATAAGACCCTCGGATATGTATTGGAAAGGACACATCAAAATCATCATTTTGCACTTTCACATGTTAAATTCATCATAAATGATTTAATCTGTAGGATAATAAACGGCATGCTTTCCCGAGTCGTGACTCCAAATTTACTTGGATATGATGGTTATTATATCAACATTTGCGTTTCCACCGACATTTTTCGCATAATTAAAGTCTCTATGCCAGTAAAATACAAGTCGGATAAAAAAATTACAGGCCTGATGGAAATAGAACATTTTTCTATAAACTTTCCAAAAGTCGAAAAAACTAAATACTGTAACGACCCATACGCTAGACAAGGTGGGATCTTTTTGTGTTGGTAAAATCATTGCGGGAAATGTCGATGGAAACGCTTGTATGCGCAAAAATGTATATAATAACCAATATATCGAAGTACATTTGGAGTCACACAATGACACGTTGTGGAGTCCTCCCACTACGACTCATCAGGAAAGCGAACAGTTTATTATGCCGCGTTCAAAACAACTGAGAACTCAGAACTTGGAAAACCTCCGACTTCCATCTTCAATGCGTTCAAGACAACTGGGAATTCGAACAGAACGAACTCCGACTGACAAATCCAACTCAGAATTCCAAGTCGGGAACTCTGGCCTCTTTCTAGACCTCCGAGTTACCGACCTGACGATCACTGGCATCATCATTAGACCTCGTTTTTATCCGACTTCCCAGTTGTCTTGATAGCACCATTAGGCTACAGATTAAATAAATGATGATGAACGTCACAGGGTGGTAAACGTGAAAGGTGATGAGCTTGATGCTCATTTCCAAGTAAATATCGAGGGTCTTATTCTGGTAACATGATAATCGATGCTTGCCTGCGTATGAAATAATAAATAAAAATCGTGCCTTTTTTGTCCATAATAATCTCATCGTGTACTGTAGGCTATACATGCGCTCCAGCCAGATGTGCGCAGTTACTGCTGTTGTCTAGAGCGCATGTGTCAATACCAGAGTGGGAACACACTGTATGATGCAAAACCATCAGTAGAGTTGAACATGTGATGGAACCCATTTAACTTGTATTTTTTTAATTCGGTACATCTCAATTTAACTGCAAAATTTATTTTTATGTGCACTACATCATCACGCACATATTTTTTTAAATCTGAAACAAGTCAATTTGATTGTAACACATCTCTTGTGGGAAAATGCACATATTGTGTTAATGCGGATTTTAGAATATTGACATGGAAATCTGTCGCCAAAAGATCCCACCTTGTCTAGCGTATTTTGTTTTGTTGACATTTGTAAAGTTTACCGGGAAAAAAATGATGTCATGACATTTTTTTATCCTCACTACTTTACTGGCATAAAAAGGTTGGATGGAAAGCTGGTTACAGTAAAAGAAAAAAGAAAAATCTTTAAATAAAATATATATAAAATATATTTTACGCTGGAACCCTCATATTAAACACTAATGGTATTCACTAAATGTACAGTTTGTATTTAGGATAATGTTTTATAGCTTGCCATTCTGTTTTATTAGAAAGTCATCTCATTTGAAGATTTTGAAGATTTTACATAGGTTAAATCCTGAGATTACAGACTAGTACTAAAACACTTGAAGTAGGCATTCTAGAGTTAAGTCAACAAGTTACTATATCATTGTGTTTACTTGATAGCTACCTACACAAATAGCTAGCTAGGACAAAGTGTTAATAAGATTTTAAAAATTTAAAAGCAATACAAATAAAAGGCCACAGAGATTAATTACAGACACCTGTGATCATTTGAAGCAGAGGGACAGAGATTATTACAGACACCTGTGATCATTTGAAGCAGAGGGCCAGAGATTAATTACAGACACCTGTGATCATCTGAAGCAGGGGGCCAGAGATTATTACAGATACCTGTGATCAATAGAAGCAGAGGGACAGAGATTATTAGAGATACCTGTGATCAATAGAAGCAGGGGGACAGAGATTAATTACAGATACCTGTGATCATCTGAAGCAGAGGGACAGGGATTATTAGAGATACCGGGTGATCAATAGAAGCAGGGGGACAGAGATTAATTACAGATACCTGTGATCATCTGAAGCAGAGGGACAGAGATTATTACAGATACCTGTGATCATCTGAAGCAGAGGGACAGAGATTATTACAGATACCTGTGATCATCTGAAGCAGAGGGCCAGGGATTATTACAGATACCTGTGATCATCTGAAGCAGAGGGACAGAGATTATTACAGACACCTGTGATCATCTGAAGCAGAGACCAGAGAATATTACAGACACCTGTGATCATCTGAAGCAGAGGGACAGAGATTATTACAGACACCTGTGATCATCTGAAGTACCCTAAAGGGCCACCAAATCCTTTGTAATAGATTTCATAAAATCTTAGAAATATACCACAATTCTAGTATTTTACTTGTAAACTTTGAAAGTTTCCAGTAATATACCCTCTCTTTGCAACCCTTGACCTACCCCATCAGGACTCTATATGCTTGTTTTACTGTTGTCCGTAAATAAGGCATGGCAAGCCTCAAAGCATGGTTTGGGGTGCAGCAGTTAGCCTAGCCAGTTAGCCTAGCCAGGTAGCCTAGTGGTTAGAGCGTTGGACTTGTAACCGGAAGGTTGCAAGATCAAATCCCCGAGGTAAAAAACTGTCGATCTGCCCCTGAACAAGGCAGTTAACCCACTGTTCCTAGGCAGTCATTGAAAATAATAATTTGTTCTTTACTGACTTTAAAAAAATTAAAAATGGTTAGAACTATAATGTTGACATCATGGATGGTCAGTCCATTGATTCCCTAGCTCTGTCTGCTAATTAGAGTGTGATATCATTTCTCCAGCCCCGTCCCTCAGCTGTTAACCAAAATAAAGGAGTGAGCGCTTTATTATAGTTTCAACTGCAAAACTGCCCCTTTAATGCCTCCTCTATGTTATATAAATACTGCCAATTTAATGCCCCCTCTATGTTATATAAATACTGCCCCTTTAATGCCCCCTCTATGTTATATAAATACTGTCCCTTTAATGCATCCTCTATGTTATATAAATACTGCCCCTTTAATGCATAGTCTATGTGATATAAATACTGCCCCTTTAATGCCTCCTCTATGCTATATAAATACTGTCCCTTTAATGCCTCCTCTATGTTATATAAATACTGCCCCTTTAATGCATAGTCTATGTGATATAAATACTGCCCCTTTAATGCCTCCTCTATGCTATATAAATACTGTCCCTTTAATGCCTCCTCTATGTTATATAAATACTGCCCCTTTAATGCCTCCTCTATATTATATAAACACTGCCCCTTTAATGCATCCTCTATGTTATATAAATACTGCCCCTTTAATGCCTCCTCTATGTTATATAAATACTGCCCCTTTAATGCCTCCTCTATGTTATATAAACACTGCCCCTTTAATGCCCCCTCTATGTTATATAAATACTGCCCCTTCACTGCCCCCTCTATGTTATATAAATACTGCCCCTTTAATGCCTCCTCTATATTATATAAATACTGCCCCTTTAATGCCTCCTCTATGTTATATAAATACTGCCCCTATAATGCCCCCTCTATGTTATATAAATACTGCCCCTTCACTGCCCCCTCTATGTTATATAAATACTGCCCCTTTAATGCCTCCTCTATGTTATATAAAACATGCCCCTTTAATGCCTCCTCTATGTTATATAAATACTGCCCCTTTAATGCCTCCTCTATATTATATAAATACTGCCCCTTTAATGCCTCCTCTATGTTATATAAATACTGCCCCTTTAATGCCTCCTCTATGTTATTATTGTACATGTAGAATTAAAAACACACCTTTAGCTAGGAAATTAACATTGCTTTAAACATTCAACTTCTTTTTAAAGAAGCAATCACTGTTCAACCCTAACCCCAACCCAAACCTTCATTCCACTCTGGTCTTAACCCTGCTAACCTAACCCTGACCCTAACCTTCATTCCACTCAGGTCTTAACCCTGCTAACCTAACCCTGACCCTAACCTTCATTCCACTCTGGTCTTAACCCTGCTAACCTAACCCTGACCCTAACCTTCATTCCACTCAGGTCTTAACCCTGCTAACCTAACCCTGACCCTAACCTTCATTCCACTCAGGTCTTAACCCTGCTAACCTAACCCTGACCCTAACCTTCATTCCACTCAGGTCTTAACCCTGCTAACCTAACCCTGACCCTAACCTTCATTCCACTCAGGTCTTAACCCTGCTAACCTAACCCTGACCCTAACCTTCATTCCACTCTGGTCTTAACCCTGCTAACCTAACCCTGACCCTAACCTTCATTCCACTCTGGTCTTAACCCTGCTAACCTAACCCTGACCCTAACCTTCATTCCACTCAGGTCTTAACCCTGCTAACCTAACCCCGACCCAAACCTTCATTCCACTCAGGTCTTAACCCTGCTAACCTAACCTAACCCCGACCCCAACCTTCATTCCACTCTGGTCTTAACCCTGCTAACCTAACCCTGACCCTAACCTTCATTCCACTCAGGTCTTAACCCTGCTAACCTAACCCCGACCCAAACCTTCATTCCACTCAGGTCTTAACCCTGCTAACCTAACCCCGACCCTAACCTTCATTCCACTCTGGTCTTAACCCTGCTAACCTAACCCTGACCCTAACCTTCATTCCACTCAGGTCTTAACCCTGCTAACCTAACCCTGACCCTAACCTTCATTCCACTCTGGTCTTAACCCTGCTAACCTAACCCTGACCCTAACCTTCATTCCACTCAGGTCTTAACCCTGCTAACCTAACCCTGACCCTAACCTTCATTCCACTCAGGTCTTAACCCTGCTAACCTAACCCCGACCCAAACCTTCATTCCACTCTGGTCTTAACCCTGCTAACCTAACCCTGACCCTAACCTTCATTCCACTCAGGTCTTAACCCTGCTAACCTAACCCCGACCCAAACCTTCATTCCACTCAGGTCTTAACCCTGCTAACCTAACCCCGACCCAAACCTTCATTCCACTCAGGTCTTAACCCTGCTAACCTAACCCTGACCCTAACCTTCATTCCACTCAGGTCTTAATTAGCAGATAATAATTTGTACTATGCAGTTTAAAGGGTCGGCCGTAAAGAGGGAAGGGTCGGCCCTTTGTGAGCAGCCTGACCTTGAGATAATTAACCTGTATTTTGCTGATAGAGTTCCATTGTACCCATCGAGTTTACCATATAATGGCAATCAATACCTGCAGAAATATAGTGCAAACAGCAGCAAGCAACGCAGGGCCATACACCGGAGGAGAGGAGAGGGGGAGGAGAGGGGGTGGAGAGAGGGAGGAGAGGGGGAGGAGAGGAGGTGAAGTATCGTCTGAGGCGGTAAAAACACATAAATTAAGGCTGGTAATTATGGGATGGCTTGGCTGGCAGCAGAACCGACTGAGGAGAGAGACAACATTAAAACTAGAGATTTATCCTGTCTCTCCGACCAGGACAATACTGGCCATTATATCTAAAGTAGCACCACCCAAAGCTCATCTATCGCCGTTTCCAACTCCACACTAAACTGTCTATATATCACGGCTGTATGGTGGCGTCCTGGCTGTCTGGTGAAAGTGGTCTCAGGAGGAGTGGGGTGATTCTAAATAATTAAAGAGACTTCTCAAAGGTTAACGGACGTACTTTGAGTTCTCTCATAATTAAGATTGAGATACTTGATTGACTGTAGTGTAACAATCAGCCTGGTGTTACTACAGTTAAGAGGTGTTTATTGAGTGTTTTTTTTTTTTTACAGTGTCACAATGCAGAACGTACAGTACAGTAGGCTAATACTAGGGACACATGACAGTAATGAGAAGATAAACATAAAAGAAAAAAAAACCTTTAATACACCCTCACGAAGACATACTGTTACTCCATCCCATTCTCACTGGTGATAATGCACAGTCGTTACCTTGATCTATAAAACTATTATTTATCCGGATCCACAATGGCCGACCCAAACGAGCGCCGGGCAATAAATAAAAAAGACCTGGTACCAGAAAGCCTTTGTCTGTTAGAATCTGACCCAACCAAGACAGGCCTCTTAAAACCAGATTTATGTGCTTTCAATACCCGGCGTGATGTATTCGTCTCTCCCGATTCCCTGAAAGGGATATGAAGAATAAAAGAGGAGAGGAGGAGAGGACAGTCTTTTGTCAGCAGGGACGATCCGATCAGCTCATGGATCACGTTGACAATGAGGAATGGCGGGCATGAGGAAAAACACCTCGTATACGACTCCTCTAACGGACTAACGACGGCACGGCAGTCCTCTAGTTAATCACTCACTTGCTAAAAGATTGCAGTGTGTAATTGGAGCTTGCGGAGGGAAATCGGGACTTAGTAGAGCAGAGTAATCGTCATCTTTGCGCTCGGCTTTCGTCGCTGATGCGTTCAGTTCGCACCTTTGCAGCAGGCCGGTAATGGAACTGAGGGAGTTTCTCCTCTTCACTGACTTGGCTCTTTTAACCTGTGAAATGAAGGATTAATGTAATGCAGCTAGCAGGAAAACAACTGTTTATCTACATGTGGACAGCCCATCTAATTGGAATGACGCTTCAGTAGTTTCTTACATTTAGATTTTACTGTTGTTCATTTAGCAGACGCTCTTATCCAGAGGGATTTACAATCAGTGAAAACAGCTGACTGGGTTAGGGAGGGCCCATAAGGCATGAACCTAGAATACAGTATGAACCTAGAATACAGTAAGAACTAGAATACAGCATGAAGCTAGAATACAGCATGGACCTAGAATACAGTAAGAACCTAGAATACAGCATGAACCTAGAATACAGTAAGAACCTAGAATACAGCATGAACCTAGAATACATTATGAACCTAGAATACAGTAAGAACTAGAATACAGCATGAACCTAGAATACAGTATGCACCTAGAATACAGTATGAACCTAGAATAGAACTCTATTGTACAGCCGAACATGGAAACGTCTCTCTCTCTCTCTCTCTCTCTCTCTCTCTCTCTCTCTCTCTCTCTCTCTCTCTCTCTCTCTCTCTCTCTCTCTCTCTGTCTCTCTCTCTGTCTCTCTGTCTCTCTCTGTCTCTGTCTCTCTCTCTGTCTCTCTCTCTGTCTCTCTCTCTGTCTCTGTCTCTCTCTCTGTCTCTGTCTCTCTGTCTCTGTCTCTGTCTCTGTCTCTGTCTCTGTCTCTGTCTCTCTGTCTCTCTCTGTCTCTCTCTGTCTCTCTCTGTCTCGCTGTCTCTCTCTGTCTCTGTCTCTCTCCCTGTCTCTGTCTCTGTCTCTGTCTCTGTCTCTGAAGTTGTACCACCTATAGTTTCCAGGAGGATATTTAGTGTTGTGGCAATAGAAGCCTGGAACCATTCTTTAAAGCTTAGCTGTCTTCTCTTCTGTCCCTTAGTATTCCAGATAATTACACTAGCTGGGACAAAAATTGACTGACTTATTCAACAGAAAGTGCTGATGGTGGTTTCTGGGGCGGTAATCAATTAATACCCACAACCCCCAACTGCCTGGAGGAGAAAGACAGCCCATCACACAGGATATTTATCAGTACACAAAAGACAGTAACACCACCATTGTTTTGTCTGCTTTTGATGAGAGCAGCTCAAAACACCATCACTCATTGGACCAGACACGAGGTCCAGGAGACTGAGATACAGGAGACTGAGGTTCAGGAGACTGAGGTACAGGAGACTGAGGTTCAGGAGACTGAGGTACAGTAGACTGAGGTACAGGAGACTGAGATACAGGAGACTGAGGTACAGGAGACTGAGGTTCAGGAGACTGAGGTTCAGGAGACTGAGGTACAGGAGACTGAGGTACAGGAGACTGTGGTACAGGAGACTGAGGTACAGGAGACTGAGATACAGGAGACTGAGGTTCAGGTGACTGAGGTTCAGGAGACTGAGGTCCAGGAGACTGAGGTACAGGAGACTGAGGTTCAATAGACTGAGGTACAGGAGACTGAGGTTCAGGAGACTGAGGTACAGGAGACTGAGATACAGGAGACTGAGGTACAGGAGACTGAGGTTCAGGAGACTGAGGTACAGGAGACTGAGGTACAGGAGACTGAGATACAGGAGGCTGAGGTACAGGATGCTGAGGTACAGGAGACTGAGGTACAGGAGACTGAGGTTCAGGAGACTGAGGTACAGGAGACTGAGGTACAGGAGACTGAGATACAGGAGACTGAGGTACAGGAGACTGAGGTTCAGGAGACTGAGGTACAGGAGACTGAGGCACAGGAGACTGTGGTACAGGAGACTGAGGTACAGGAGACTGAGGTTCAGGAGACTGAGGTACAGGAGACTGAGGTACAGGAGATTGAGGTCCAGGAGACTGAGATCCAGGAGACTGAGATCCAGGAGACTGAGATCCAGGAGACTGAGATCCAGGAGACTGAGATCCAGGAGACTGAGGTACAGGAGACTGAGGTCCAGGAGGCTGAGGTACAGGAGACTGAGGTACTGAAGACTGAGTTACAGGAGACTGAGGTACAGGAGACTGAGGTACAGGAGACTGAGGTACAGGAGACTGAGGTACAGGAGACTGAGGTTCAGGAGACTGAGGTACAGGAGACTGAGATACAGGAGACTGAGGTCCAGGAGACTGAGGTACAGGGCCAGGCACAAAGCTAAGGATTCGATAAAATGTCGGCGGGAGAAATGGAAGCAGTTTTACAGGCGCCCAACCAATTATGCTGTTATGTGAGGATTTTGTGTTATTTGTAACTTATTTTGAACATAATGTTTCTTCCACCGTATCTTACGGCAAAAAATAGCTTCTGGATATCAGGACAGCGATCACTCACCTCGGATTAGACAAAGATTTTTTCTTCAATAAGCAGGACACACAGGACATACTCCATACTACCACCACAGACAGATGCTGGCACTGAGACCGCACTCAGTCAGCTGTATAAGGAAATAAGCAAACAGGAAACCGCTCACCCAGAGGCGGCGTTCCTAGTGGCCAGAGACGTTAATGCAGGCAAACTAAAATCAGTTCTACCTAATTTCTATCAACATGTTAAATATGCAACCAGAGGGAAAAAAAATTCTAGATCCCCTTTACTCCACACACAGAAACGTGTATAAAGCGCTCCCTCGCCCTCCATTTGGCAAATCCGACCACAACTCTATCCTCCTGATTCCTGCTTACAAGCAAAAATTAAAGCAGGAAGCACCAGTGACTCTGACTATAAAAAAGTGGTCAGATGAAGCAGATACTAAACTACAGGACTGATTTGCTATCACAGACTGGAACATGTTCCGCGATTCTTCCGATGGCATTGAGGAGTACACCACATCAGTCACTGGCTTTATCAATAAGTGAATCGGGGACGTCGTCCCCACAGTGACTGTACGTACATACCCCAACCAGAAGCCATGGATTACAGGCAACATTCTCATCGAGCTAAAGGGTAGAGCTGCGGGACTAACCTGGAAGCTTACAAGAAATCCCATTATGCCCTGCGACGAACCATCAAACAGGCAAAGCGTCAATAGAGGGCTAAGATTGAATTGTACTACACCGGCTCCGATGCTCGTCTTATGTGGCAGGGCTTGCAAACTATTACAGACGACAAAGGGAAGCACCGCCGTGAGCTGCCCAGTGACACGAGCCTACCAGACGAGCTATATCACTTCTATGCTCGCTTCGAGGCAAGCAACACTGAGGCATGCATGAGAGCATCAGCTGTTCCGGACGACTGTGTGATCACATTCTCCGTAGCCGACGTGAGTAAGACCTTTAAACAGGTCAACATACACAAGGCTGTGGGGCCAGACGGATTACCAGGACGTGTGCTCCGAGCATGTGCTGACCAACTGGCAGCTGTCTTCACTGACATTTTCAACATGTCCCTGATTGAGTCTGTAATACCAACATGTTTCAAGCAGACCACCATAGTCCCTGTGCCCAAGAACGCCAAGGTAACCTGACTGGCGACCCGTAGCACTTACGTCTGTAGCCATGAAGTTCTTTGAAAGTCTGGTAATGGCTCACATTAACACCATTAACTGGTGCGTGCTCAGTCCCCTCCTGTACTCCCTGTTCGCCTACGACTGCGTGACCAGGCACGACTCCAATACCATCATTAAGTTTGTAGACGACGCAACAGTGGTAGGCCTGATCAACGACGAGACAGCCTATAGGGAGGAGGTCAGAGACCTGGCCGGGTGGTGCCAGAATAACAACCTATCCCTAGACTGTTCTCTCTACTACCGCATGGCAAGCGGTACCGGAGCGCCAAGTCTAGGACCAAAAGGCTTCTTAACAGTTTTTACCCCCAAGCCATAAGACTCCTGAACAGGTAATCAAATGGCTACCCGGACTATTTGCATTGTGTGCCCCCCCCAACCCCTCTTTTACGCTGCTGCTACTCTATTTATCATATATGCATAGTCACTTTAACCATACCTACATGTACATACTACCTCAATCAGCCCGACTAACAGGTGCCTGTATATAGCCTTGCTACTGTTATAGCTTCGCTACTGTATATAGCTTCGCTACTGTATATAGCCTCGCTACTGTATATAGCCTCGCTACTGTTATAGCTTCGCTACTGTATATAGCTTCGCTACTGTATATAGCCTCGCTACTGTTATAGCTTCCCTACTGTATATAGCCTCGCTACTGTTATAGCTTAGCTACTGTATATAGTTTCGCTACTGTTATAGCTTAGCTACTGTATATAGTTTCGCTACTGTTATAGCTTCGCTACTGTATATAGCTTCGCTACTGTTATAGCTTCGCTACTGTATATAGCCTCGCTACTGTTATAGCTTAGCTACTGTATATAGTTTCGCTACTGTTATAGCTTTGCTACTGTATATAGCTTCGCTACTGTTATAGCTTAGCTACTGTATATAGCCTCGCTACTGTTATAGCTTAGCTACTGTATATAGCCTCGCTACTGTTATAGCTTAGCTACTGTATATAGTTTCGCTACTGTATATAGCTTCGCTACTGTATATAGCCCCGCTACTGTTATTTTTCACTTTTTTACAGTTGTTTTTATTTCTTTACTTATCTATTATTCACCTAATACCTTTTTTTTTTTTTACAAAAAATTGCAGTTTTGGTTAGAGCCTGTAAGTAAGCATTTCACTGTAAGGTCTACCTACACCTGTTGTGTTCGGCGAACGTGACGAATAAACTTTGATTTGATTTATTGTCTTCTGTCTGTTTCATCAAGGATGAGTATTTGAATGAGGACTGGATTCAATGATTCAAGAATTCAATAGACTACTTTTGTTCTGAATAAAACTATAAGAACAACAGTGAACTATTCATTGGTGTTCAACGTCGTAACAAACCTTTTCAGCCTCCCAAATGAAACGAATGCCTGATGTTCTCCTACAGACTACAGCAGACCAATCATGCACAATACAATTGGGCAAGCTTATATATTGGGTTCTGGATGGGGAACAACAGTTGAACTAAGCTCACAAGACATTTCTAAGTTCTATTGTTCAAGAATCAATTGCTATATATCACTAAAGTAAAAGACCCCAAAAATGATGTACCAATCCCAGATTTTCAAGTAGAACTAATGCCAGACATTTTCCTATAGACTACAGCAGACCAATCATGTTCTCCTATAGACAACAGCAGACCAATCATGTTCTCCTATAGACTACAGCAGACCAATCATGTTCTCCTATAGACTACAGCAGACCAATCATGTTCTCCTACAGACTACAGCAGACCAATCATGTTCTCCTACAGACTACAGCAGACCAATCACGTTCTCCTACAGACTACAGCAGACCAATCACGTTCTCCTACAGACTACAGCAGACCAATCATGTTCTCCTATAGACTACAGCAGACCAATCACGTTCTCCTACAGACTACAGCAGACCAATCACGTTCTCCTACAGACTACAGCAGACCAATCACGTTCTCCTACAGACTACAGCAGACCAATCACGTTCTCCTACAGACTACAGCAGACCAATCACGTTCTCCTACAGACTACAGCAGACCAATCACGTTCTCCTACAGACTACAGCAGACCAATCACGTTCTCCTACAAACTACAGCAGACCAATCACGTTCTCCTACAGACTACAGCAGACCAATCACGTTCTCCTACAGACTACAGCAGACCAATCACGTTCTCCTACAGACTACAGCAGACCAATCACGTTCTCCTATAGACTACAGCAGACCAATCAATCATGCACAATACAAATGGTCATGAAATTAGGGCATTAACCGACTATTTACCCCCCACCCCCCACCCACACTTCTAAAACCAAAGTTGTGCCCCCTGAGTAGTACCCAGATGGATATGTCAGCTCTGTGTACTACTCCAATCAAATGTATTCACTCAAAAATAGAGTTTTGGCGACGAGATACAGATCCACATCAGTCTTAATGTCGTGTGTGAAAACAGAGGTATTGTCTGAACCTAGAGGCTTAAATCCCTGTTTTCTACAGAGGCTGGAATCCCTGTTTTCTATAGAGGCTGGAATCCCTGTTTTCTATAGAGGCTGGAATCCCTGTTTTCTATAGGGGCTGGAATCCCTGTTTTCTACAGAGGCTGGAATCCCTGTTTTCTATAGAGGATGGAGCCCTGTTTTCTATAGAGGCTGGAATCCCTGTTTTCTATAGAGGCTGGAATCCCTTTTTTCTATAGGGGCTGGAATCCCTGTTTTCTATAGAGGCTGGAATCCCTGTTTTCTATAGAGGCTGGAATCCCTGTTTTCTATAGAGGATGGAGCCCTGTTTTCTATAGAGGCTGGAATCCCTGTTTTCTATAGAGGCTGGAATCCCTGTTTTCTATAGAGGCTGGAATCCCTGTTTTCTGCCAAGATTCCCTATTTAGCTGCTTATGTGTCAGCAATTGCAACACACACACACACACACACACACACACACACACACACACACACACACACACACACACACACACACACACACACACACACACACACACACACACACACACACACACACACACACACACACACACACAACGTTAGGTCTGCCTGAGTAGTGAGCAGTGATCTGCTGGTCAGCATATTTTCTATGAAAGGAGATCCCACCATCTCAGAGTTTCTCCTCAGTGACCAACCGGTGTCGTTTCCTTTGGCCGCTCGTGATTAACGATGTTAGGGCCAGGGTACACCGCAGAGGTCACGACCCCAGGTCTCAAGGCCACGCCGGCAGGGATGGTGCTGGGCCATCATAATTCATTTTCAGGCTGGACCGCAGCGGGAGACCGCAGCGGGAGACCGCAGCAGGGTGAAGGAAAGTTTAAGCTGACATTTCATGTGAGTTTTAGTGCATTTTAGTGAGTTTTAGTGAGTTTTAGTGCGTTTTAGTGAGTTTTAGTGCGTTTTAGTGAGTTGTAGTGCGTTTTAGTGAGTTTTAGTGCGTTTTAGTGAGTTTTAGTGCGTTTTTAGTGCGTATTGGATTGTAATGAATGAAATGTCACGTTTACAGCTTCATGCCTGACTTGACTGGAAGTTCAAAACTACTGGAGGCCCTTCGAAAGTTTTTACAAACTACTGCATTTAAATCCAGACAAAACATTACATTGAGCACATTCTTATAAATAAGTCGTTATATACAGGTCAACGCCAAAATGGGATACAAAGTATATTGTAAGCATGTGTGGTTCCTAGGTTAATTAAGCAATTAACATCCCATTATGCTTAGGGTATTGTATAAAAATAAAAATGCCCAGTTGTCAATTATTTTGGCTACCGTGGGTAGAAGAAGATATTTCAGTGTGTGTGTGTGTGTGTGTGTGTGTGTGTGTGTGTGTGTGTGTGTGTGTGTGTGTGTGTGTGTGTGTGTGTGTGTGTGTGTGTGTGTGTGTGTGTGTGTGTGTGTGTGTGTGTGTGTGTGTGTGTGTCAGTCACTAGATCTCAACCCAATTGAACAGTTATAGGCGATTCTGGAGTGGCTCCTGAGACAACGTTTTGCACCACAATCAACAAAACACCAAAATTATGGAATTTCTTGTGGAAGAATTAGAAATGATATATTCTAATATAAGTCACGTGTCCAGGGTTTCAGGTGTAATTACAGTGAAGCTCTTAAACTCCAAACTCCAACAATGTAGGTCAAAATGAAAATAAAACAATGACATGTAATCAGGGATGCAACTTTGGTTTTAGAAGAGAGAAGAGGCAGGGGGTCCTCGCTCAGAATTTGTTGGGGCATCCAAAGCTAATTTCCTGCATTTCTACTAGGGCTGTCCCCGACAAAAAAAATATCTTGGTCCACCAAGATTAGTCTTTTAAACTAGCTACATAATTAATAGCTACAATCGATTGTTCGAAAGTTTTATAAGTGTATTTTTCCATATTTACAGTCGTGGCCAAAAGTTTTGAGAATGACACAAATATAAATTTTCACAAAGTCTGCTGCCTCAGTTTGTATGATGGCAATTTGCATATACTCCAGAATGGTATGAAGAGTGATCAGATTAATTGCAATTAATTGCAAAGTCCCTCTTTGCCATGCAAATGAACTGAATCCCCCAAAAACATTTACACTGCTTTTCAGCCCTGCCACAAAAGGATCAGCTGACATCATGTCAGTGATTATCTAATTAACACAGGTGTGAGTGTTGACGAGGACAAGGCTGGAGATCACTCTGTCATGCTGATTGAGTTCGAATAACAGACTGGAAGCTTCAAAAGGAGGGTGGTGCTTGGCATCATTGTTCTTTCTCTGTCAACCATGGTTACCTGCAAGGAAACACGTGCCGTCATCATTGCTTTGCACAAAAAGGGCTTCACAGGCAAGGATATTACTGCCAGTAAGATTGCACCTAAATCAACCATTTATCGGATCGTCAAGAACTTCAAGGAGAGCAGTTCAATTGTTGTGAAGAAGGCTTCAGGGCGCCCAAGAAAATCCAGCAAGCGCCAGGACCGTCTCCTAAAGTTGATTCAGCTGCGGGATCGGGGCACCACCAGTACAGAGCTTGCTCAGGAATGGCAGCAGGCAGGTGTGAGTGCATCTGTACGCACAGTGAGGCAAAGACTTTTGGAGGAAGGCCTGGTGTCAAGAAGGGCAGCAAAGAAGCCACTTCTCTCTAGGAAAAACATCAGGGACAGACTGATATCCTGCAAAAGGTACAGGGATTGGACTACTGAGGACTGGGGTAAAGTCATTTTCTCTGATGAATCCCCTTTCCAATTGTTTGGGGCATCCGGAAAAAAAGCTTGTCCGGAGAAGACAAGGTGAGCGCTAACATCAGTCCTGTGTCGTGCTGAGTGAAGTTGCTCAACTGCATGTAATAAAAAAGAATATAAATAATATACAATAAAATATCTGCATATTGACACTGTAACAATAGTAAATGTCCATTGGGGTGGCGGGGTGCAAGAGAGGGACAGGGGAGGGGGAGGGGGCTGGAGCCCCTGTTTATCTTCTTGGCCTTAATACAACACCTGGTGCGTCTGGCTGAGACTAGGTATCCCCCTTTTAATAGTGTTATAGCTGTGGTAATACCATTATAACTGACTAGGTATCCCCCTTTTAATAGTGTTATAGCTGTGGTAATACCATTATAACTGACTAGGTATCCCCCTTTTAATAGTGTTATAGCTGTGGTAATACCATTATAACTGACTAGGTATCCCCCTTTCCCTTTTAATAGTGTTATAGCTGTGGTAATACCATTATAACTGACGAGGTATCCCCCTTTTAATAGTGTTATAGCTGTGGTAATACCATTATAACTGACTAGGTATCCCCCTTTTAATAGTGTTATAGCTGTGGTAATACCATTATAACTGACTAGGTATCCCCCTTTTAATAGTGTTATAGCTGTGGTAATACCATTATAACTGACTAGGTATCCCCCTTTCCCTTTTAATAGTGTTATAGCTGTGGTAATATCATTATAACTGACTAGGTATCCCCCTTTTAATAGTGTTATAGCTGTGGTAATACCATTATAACTGACTAGGTATCCCCCTTTCCCTTTTAATAGTGTTATAGCTGTGGTAATACCATTATAACTGACTAGGTATCCCCCTTTTAATAGTGTTATAGCTGTGGTAATACCATTATAACTGACTAGGTATCCCCCTTTTAATAGTGTTATAGCTGTGGTAATACCATTATAACTGACTAGGTATCCCCCTTTCCCTTTTAATAGTGTTATAGCTGTGGTAATACCATTATAACTGACTAGGTATCCCCCTTTCCCTTTTAATAGTGTTATAGCTGTGGTAATACCATTATAACTGACTAGGTATCCCCCTTTTAATAGTGTTATAGCTGTGGTAATACCATTATAACTGACTAGGTATCCCCCTTTTAATAGTGTTATAGCTGTGGTAATACCATTATAACTGACTAGGTATCCCCCTTTTAATAGTGTTATAGCTGTGGTAATACCATTATAACTGACTAGGTATCCCCCTTTTAATAGTGTTATAGCTGTGGTAATACCATTATAACTGACTAGGTATCCCCCTTTTAATAGTGTTATAGCTGTGGTAATACCATTATAACTGACTAGGTATCCCCCTTTTAATAGTGTTATAGCTGTGGTAATACCATTATAACTGACTAAGTATCCCCCTTTTAATAGTGTTATAGCTGTGGTAATACCATTATAACTGACTAGGTATCCCCCTTTTAATAGTGTTATAGCTGTGGTAATACCATTATAACTGACTAGGTATCCCCCTTTCCCTTTTAATAGTGTTATAGCTGTGGTAATACCATTATAACTGACTAGGTATCCCCCTTTTAATAGTGTTATAGCTGTGGTAATACCATTATAACTGACTAGGTATCCCCCTTTTAATAGTGTTATAGCTGTGGTAATACCATTATAACTGACGAGGTATCCCCTTTCCCTTTTAATAGTGTTATAGCTGTGGTAATACCATTATAACTGACTAGGTATCCCCCTTTCCCTTTTAATAGTGTTATAGCTGTGGTAATACCATTATAACTGACTAGGTATCCCACTTTCCCTTTTAATAGTGTTATAGCTGTGGTAATACCATTATAACTGACTAGGTATCCCCCTTTTAATAGTGTTATAGCTGTGGTAATACCATTATAACTGACTAGGTATCCCCCTTTTAATAGTGTTATAGCTGTGGTAATACCATTATAACTGACTAGGTATCCCCCTTTTAATAGTGTTATAGCTGTGGTAATACCATTATAACTGACGAGGTATCCCCCTTTTAATAGTGTTATAGCTGTGGTAATACCATTATAACTGACTAGCTATCCCCCTTTCCCTTTCCCTTCATTTGAAGGTCTTGGCACCTCTCCGTTTTGAACTGTTTCGTTCCACATTTGATCCGGTACTCTCCTGGCATAAAACACATTTTCACTGTTTGCAATGTAAAAATGATAATAAAAGCAATCAGACTAATTCAAGTGGACTCCTCTGTAATTCTCCTGGCTGACCCCTAACAAATGTAAAGAGAAAACGTGCCTGATAAGTGATTTGTGTCGTGCCGGGCTACATTTATGATTTGTGCAACATTGTAGCCTATTATAGACAAATACATGGCCATTGCTGAGGTGAGAGAGAGAAGCGCACCTGTATCTCACACAAGAATGAGATTCACTTTCTATGATCTGTGTGTCTCTCTCTCTCTCTCTCTCTCTCTCTCTCTCTCTCTCTCTCTCTCTCTCTCTCTCTCTCTCTCTCTCTCTCTCTCTCTCTCTCTCTCTCTGATAGCATTGATCCATCGTTGATCTTCATCCATTTTTTCATAACCGCGCAAAGGGTTCTGGAGGTGCGGCAGCAACCCCCTAATAAATTGATATAAATTTGCTAAAGATTTACTGCTGTCTGTTAAGAAATACATTAACTCATTCTGAATACTACGCTATAATTTAGCCACAGATCATCAATAGTTTATTTTATTTAAAAAAAAATGTTCCTAACTGTGGTTTGTGTAGGCCAATCACGAGGCAGGATCGCGTGGCAAATTTGCCAGTGAACAGCATGCAGCCAAAACAAGCCTTTCGAAATATTTTAAAATACAATCGCTGGAAAAAATTGTCACGCCTGCTCCCGCTGTCTGGCGCTTGAGGGCGCCAGGCTACCCATCAGCACGCACACCTGTCACCGTCGTTACGCGCATCAGCGCTTCATTGGACTCCTCTGGATTTCAGCACTTTATTGATTGCCTCCTCTATATCTGTCTGTTCCTCAGTTTGATCCCCGTGTCAGCATTAATGTCGTCACATATCCCTTGTTCAGGCGCTGTTCATGTTTTCTTTTCTGTCTGTTGATTCATTACATTTTCACTCCCTGTACTTGCTTCTCGTCTTCCGCCGTCTGTCCTCACAGAATGCCGACACCAATATTGGAAGCATCAGGGATTTAAAAAATCGGTGACGTCGGGTCCGATACTGCTGCCGATGGAACAAGGGATGCCTCAGCTGGCTCGTCAGGCTTCCATGCCTTAGCCGGCAGGTCGGGCTCCCATTCGTCAGCCGGCTCGTCGGGCTAGCCCAGGTGGGACGCCGGATAGCACCCCTAGAGAGGGGTTACTGTCACGCCTGCTCCCGCTCCCCCTCTCTGGCGCTCGAGGGAGCCAGGCTGCCCATCAGTACGCACACCTGTCACCATCGTTATGTATGTCAGCGCTTCATTGAACTCGTCTGGACTCCATCACCTCATTGATTGCCTCCTCTATATCTGTCTAATTCTCAGTTTGAGGAATTGACTTGCTTCTCGTCTCCCAGCGTCTGTCCTCACAAAAATACAGGTTGGAAAGCAAATGGATCCTGCTGAAAAGAGAACACTAATCTCTCTATAGGTTATACACTTCCAAATAGGCCTATCAGAGATAAGCTTTTGGCACAAGTGCATCGGCCAACGCCAGTGAGTGAGCTGAGCGTCATTGGGTGAGTCAGTGAAACTGGAAACTATTTCTTTCAGGACTATAATTTCCTCTTCATATTGTACAATATGTGTGTCTCCTCTAACACCACACACACCGAGGCCGAGGCTATTGATGGATTCAAGACAAGGTGTTTGTTTTTATTGATCTCAGTTTGTGTCAAAGTAGTCTGTCATTTCAATCATTTGTAAGGTATTAAAATATAGTCTGCTAAAGTCCCCGAGGCTACAAAATATTTTCCCCATGTGTGTAACTTCTGTAAGTACCTCTTAATCTACTGATCTATGCCAAACGCATGATAATACATGCGATGCTTTATTATAATTATTATATCAAAAATAAAAATAAATCATGCATTCTGGTACCTCAGAGCACCCCGGGTCACCCCCCCTCTCGGGCTCACTGTTTGTTCTAGCACCTCTAAATGTCCTACGTCGTCCCTGTCTGTAGAGCCTTGCCGTCTGCGGCAGTCGATTTGCCGTAACAGACCGTGATGCAGTCCAACAGTATGCTCTCAATAATGCTCCTGTGGAACACTGTGAGAGCCCTCTGGGACATGCCGAATTTCTGCCAACTTCCTGAAGTTGAACAGTAGCTCTTGTGCTTTCTTCACCACGGTGTCCATGTGGTTTGACCATTTCAGCTGCTCGGAGATGTGTACGCCGAGGAACTTGATTTTTTTTAGCCCATCTCCACTGTTGATGAGGATGGGGGTGTGCCCAGCCTGGTTCCTCCTGAAGTCCACAATCAGCTCCTTTGTTAACGTTGAAGGAAAGGTTGTTTACCTGCCACCACGCTGTCAGAGTGCCTACCTCCTCACTGTAGGCCGTCTCGTTGTTGTTGGTAATCAAGCCTACTACTTTTGTGTCGTCAGCAAACTGGATGATGTAGTTGGAACTGTGTGAGGCCAGGGAGTAGAGGAGGGGCCTGAGGACGAACCCTTGTGAGGCCCCCATGTTGAGAATCACTGTTGAGGAGTTAATGTTGCCTACCTTCACCACCTGGGGGCAGCCCGTCAGGAAGTCCAGGAACCAGTTGCATAGGGAGGAGTTCAGACCCAGGGCTGTGAGCTTTGCAATGAGCTTAGAGGGCACTATGGTATTTAAGGCCGAGCTGTAGTCGGTGAACATCGTCCTCACATATCCATTCCTTTTGTCCAGGTGGGTAAGGGTAGCGTGCAGTGCAATGGCGATTGCATCGTCATTGGATCTGTCAGGGCAGTAGACAAATTGGAGAGGGTTGAGTGTGTCGAGGAGGGAGGAGGTGATATGGTCCTTGACTCTCGAAGCACTTCATGACGACGGAGGTGAGTGCTACGGGTCGGTAGTCATTCATTTCAGTTACTTTCCCTTACTTGGGCACAGGGATGTCTTGAAGCAGGTGGGCTGAGTGGCCTGAGTTAGAGAGAGATGAAAAATGTCAAACAGCCAGCTGGTCAACACATGCTCTGAGGGCGTGGCTTGGGATGCTGTCTCGGCAGCTTGTGAGAGTTAACACGTTTGAATGACTTACATACGTCCTCCGTGGAGACCGTAAGTACATAGCCCTCATTGTCCTCAGGGGCTCTTCTCGGCAGCTCAGCAGCTCAGAGTCATCGTTGTGTGTGAAAAGAAAATAAGGTGTTTAGCTCATCCGGTAGTGCGGCGTTGGTGTCCGTGGCGTGGCTGGCTTTCATTTTGTAAGCCGTGATCGTTAGGATCCCCTGTCACCTCGTGTCCAACACTTGAATAGCTCCTCCACTTTGTCCCTATACTTGTGTTTCGCCATCTTGACCGATATGCGTAGGTCGTATTTGTGCTGTTTAACCAAATGATTGTTTATAAGCAGCATGTCTCTCCTTTAGTTTCCCGACAAGTTTTAAAAGAGACTATCGGTATCACATCATCAGGAATATTTTGACGTTATCATTGATCTTATCCCCAAAGGCGATCTGGAACATATTCCAGTCCACGTGATCAAAACAGTCTTGGAGCGTGGATTATGATTGGCCGGACCAGCACGGTACAGACATGATCACCGGAACTTCCCTCTTGAGTCTTTGTTTATAGGCAGGGAGAAGCTAAATGGAGTCGTGGTCAGATTTGCCAAAAAGAGGGCAAGAGAGGGCCTTATACCCATGTTGAAAAGGCGTGTAGCAGTGGTCAAGTGTCACCTTCCTGCGAGTTGGACAATCAACATGTTGGTAATAATTCGGGAGCAGGAAACTCAAATAACTTTTGTTAAAGTCCCGCACAACAATGAACGCTACCTCCGGGTATGCGGCCTCCAGTTTGATTAGGGTCCAATGAACATCTTTGAGAGCATTTTTGGTGTCGGCTTGATGCCATGACGATAATCGCTGAGAACTCTCTTGGAAGATAAAAAGGGCAGCATTTGAATTCCAAGTATTCCAAGTCAGGAGAGCAGAAGCTCGCAAGTTCCTGTATGTTTCCCCGTCCCAACATGTGTTGAACATAAAGCAGAGCCTACCACCTTTGTTCTTGCCAGAGAGAGCCCGTTTCCTCTCCGCTCAAAAAACTGTAAAACCCGCTGGTTGTATATAATCCGTTTGGATGTCAGAGGAGAGCCAATTCTCAGCCCAGTCTCACTCTCAGAGTATGTTGCAGAATCTGATGTTCCTCTGGAAGGAAATACACTTTATGTTGGTGCTTCCTTTATTTTGGCAGTTACCTGTATATGTGTTACTGCAAAGCAGTTGACTTTTCTCCCATTATGCAGGTGAATTAAAGCAAAGCAGTTGACTTTTCTCCTATCATGCAGGTGAATTAAAGCAAAGCAGTTGACTTTTCTCCTATCATGCAGGTGAATTAAAGCAAAGCAGTTGACTTTTCTCCCATTATGCAGGTGAATTAAAGCAAAGCAGTTGACGTTTCTCCCAGTATGCAGGTCAATTAAAGCAAAGCAGTTGACTGTTCCAATAATTATGAATTAAAGCAGTAGAGAAGTCCACAGAGAAGAGAAGCTCAGGAAAAACCGAATGAAAAGGTACAGACACAAGCGCTAACACACGAACTCACACACGTACGTTGTAATATTGTTGTATGGTGGTATTATACAACTTGCATTGTACATTTTGTATTGTAGATATGTAGTGGTGTAATAATGTTATATGATGTATTGTTTAATCTTTTGTTTTATATGTAATGTAATTGTCTTAATGTGCTTGGACCCCAGGAAGAGTAGCTACTGCCTTGGCAGGAACTAATGGGGATCCATAATAAACCCCAGGAAGAGTAAGTGCTGCCTAGGCAGGAACTAATGAGGATCCATAATAAACCCCAGGAAGAGCAGCTGCTGCCTTGGCAGGAACTAATGGGGATCCATAATAAACCCCAGGAAGAGTAGCTGCTGCCTTGGCAGGAACTAATGGGGATCCATAATAAACCCCAGGAAGAGTAGCTGCTGCCTTGGCAGGAACTAATGGGGATCCATAATAAACCCCAGGAAGAGTAGCTGCTGCCTTGGCAGGAACTAATGGGGATCCATAATAAACCCCAGGAAGAGTAGCTGCTGCCTTGGCAGGAACTAATGGGGATCCATAATAAACCCCAGGAAGAGTAGCCGCTGCCTTGGCAGGAACTAATGGGGATCCATAATAAACCCCAGGAAGGGTAGCCGCTGCCTTGGCAGGAACTAATGGGGATCCATAATAAACCCCAGGAAGAGTAGCTGCTGCCTTGACAGGAACTAATGGGGATCCATAATAAACCCCAGGAAGAGTAGCTGCTGCCTTGACAGGAACTAATGGGGATCCATAATAAACCCCAGGAAGAGTAGCTGCTGCCTTGACAGGAACTAATGGGGATCCATAATAAACCCCAGGAAGAGTAGCTGCTCCCTTGACAGGAACTAATGGGGATCCTTAATAAATACAAATACACATTGAACCTTTTGAGACCAAGGCCTCTTTTTCTAGTGAGCCCTGGAGGAGCCCAGCATGAAAACAGTTTAGAACATGTACAATGTTCAAAAACATACAACGTAATAAAACCATAACAATACTACAATCAATTTAAGAAGCAATTACATTCCTCAACACGTCCTACAACTTGAACTGACCTGGAGGCACCAGAGCAGCAATGTGCAGAGAGCTCTGCAGATCATTCCATACACGGGGCACAAACAAAACAAAATATTGCAGATTTTTCTAATTCTGTAGAGATCAAGAGTTGACCTCTAGAGTTAACTCTGTGATGGGGTCTGGTGACTCCTATGTCTGTAATTTAACATTGAAATAGCGTACTGTATAGAGGAGGCTTTATAAACACAAAGTGAGCAGTGCATGGGTCTACAAGATAGAGGGCCAGCCTACTTGCTGATGCAAAATGCAGTGATGTGTACTGAAACTGAAAGTATGTAACTTTGATCATTCAAACACTTTAAGTGCCTGGTGTGATATACACCTAGGCCTAGGCTATTGATGGATTTGAGACAAGGTGCGAAAGTATTCACCCCCCTTGGCATTTTTCCTATTTTGTTGCCTTACAACCTGGAACTAAAATATATTTTGGGGGGGGTTTGTATCATTTGATTTTCACAACATGCTTACCACTTTGAAGATGCAAAATATTATTATTGTGAAACAAACAAGAAATAAGACAAAAAAAATGAAAACTTGAGCGTGCATAACTATTCATCCCCCCACCCCAAAGTCAATACTTTGTGGAGCCACCTTTTACAGCAATTACAGCTGCAAGTCTCTTGGGGTATGTCTCTATAAGCTTGGCACATCTAGCCACTGGGATTTTTGCCCATTCTTCAAGGCAAAACTACTCCAGCTCCTTCAAGTTGGATGGGTTCTGCTGGTGTACAGCAATCTTTAAGTCATACCACAGATTCTCAATTGGATTTAGGTCTGGGGTTTGACTAGGCCATTCCAAGACATTTAAATGTTTCCCCTTAAACCACTCAAGAGTTACACTTTAGCAGTATGCTTAGGGTCATTGTCCTGCTGGAAGGTGAACCTCCGTCCCAGTTTCAAATCTCTTGAAGACTGAAACAAGTTTCCCTCAAGAATATCTCCGTATTTAGAGCCATCATTCCTTCACTTCTGACCAGTTTCCCAGTCCCTGCCAATGAAAAACATACCCACAGCATGATGCTGCCACCACCATGCTTCACTGTGGGGATGTTGTTCTCGGGGTGATGAGAAGTGTTGGGTTTGCACCAGACATAGTGTTTTCCTTGATGGCCAAAAAGCTCAATTTTAGTCTCATGTAAGCAGAAAACCTTCTTCCATATGTTTGGGGAGTCTCCCACATGCCTTTTGGCGAACACCAAATGTATTTGCTTATTTTTTTATTTAAGCAACAGCTTTCTTCTGGCCACTCTTCCGTAAAATCCAGCTCTGTGGAGTGTACGGCTTAAAGTGGTCCTATGGACAGATACTCCAATCTCCGCTGTGGAGCGATGCAGCTACTTCAGGGTTATCTTTGGTCTCTTTGTTTCCTCTGATTAATGCCCTCCTTGCCCAACCCTGATATGTACTTCTCCACAACTTTGTCCCTGAACCTGTTTGGAGAGCTCCTTGGTCTTCATAGTGCCCCTTGCTTAGTGGTGTTGCAGACTCTGGGGCCTTTCAGAAGAGGTGTACATATACTGAGATTATGTGACAGATCATGTGACATTTAGATTGCACACAGGTGGACTTTATTTAACTAATTATGTAACTTCTGAAGGTAATTGGTTGCACCAGATCTTATTTAGGGGCTTCAAAGGGGGTGCATGCATACACACACACACACACACACACACACACACACACACACACACACACACACACACACACACACACACACACACACACACACACACACACACACACACACACACACACACACAGGATAAGGTGTCATCCCAAAAATTGGGAACCTCAGCTCGTGTCCTGGGGGGTAGGCAATCAAAAACACGGTGTGTGTGTGTCAACTCAAATTGTATTTGTCACATGCTTCGTAAACAACAGGTATAGACTAACAGTGAAATGCTTACTTACCTACAGATAAATAAAATAACACAAGGAATAAATCCACAATGAGTAACGATAACTTGGCTATATACACGGGGTACCAGTACTGAGTCAATGTGCAGGGGTACGAGGTAATAACATGGCTATATACACAGGGTACCAGTACCAAGTCAATGTGCAGGGGTACGAGGTGATGGAACTAGATATGTACTTAGATAATAGGCCATAAAGTGACTAGACAACAGGATAGATAATAGACAGTAACAGCAGTATACTGTAGGTAGGGGTAAAGGATAGATAATAGACAGTAACAGCAGTATACTGTAGGTAGGGGTAAAGGATAGATAATAGACAGTAACAGCAGTATACTGTAGGTAGTGGTAAAGGATAGATAATAGACAGTAACAGCAGTATACTGTAGGTAGGGGTAAAGGATAGATAATAGACAGTAACAGCAGTATACTGTAGGTAGGGGTAAAGGATAGATAATAGACAGTAGCAGCAGTATACTGTAGGTAGGGGTAAAGGATAGATAATAGACAGTAACAGCAGTATACTGTAGGTAGGGGTAAAGGATAGATAATAGACAGTAACAGCAGAATACTGTAGGTAGGGGTAAAGGATAGATAATAGACAGTAACAGCAGTATACTGTAGGTAGGGGTAAAGGATAGATAATAGACAGTAACAGCAGTATACTGTAGGTAGGGGTAAAGGATAGATAATAGACAGTAACAGCAGTATACTGTAGGTAGGGGTAAAGGATAGATAATAGACAGTAACAGCAGTATACTGTAGGTAGGGGTAAAGGATAGATAATAGACAGTAACAGCAGTATACTGTAGGTAGGGGTAAAGAATAGATAATAGACAGTAACATCAGTATACTGTAGGTAGGGGTAAAGGATAGATAATAGACAGTAACAGCAGTATACTGTATGTAGGGGTAAAGGATAGATAATAGACAGTAACAGCAGTATACTGTAGGTAGGGGTAAAGGATAGATAATAGACAGTAACAGCAGTATACTGTAGGTAGGGGTAAAGGATAGATACTAGACAGTAGCAGCAGTATACTGTAGGTAGGGGTAAAGGATAGATAATAGACAGTAACAGCAGTATACTGTAGGTAGGGGTAAAGGATAGATAATAGACAGTAACAGCAGTATACTGTAGGTAGGGGTAAAGGATAGATACTAGACAGTAACAGCAGTATACTGTAGGTAGGGGTAAAGGATAGATAATAGACAGTAACAGCAGTATACTGTAGGTAGGGGTAAAGGATAGATACTAGACAGTAACAGCAGTATACTGTAGGTAGTGGTAAAGGATAGATAATAGACAGTAACAGCAGTATACTGTAGGTAGGGGTAAAGGATAGATAATAGACAGTAACATCAGTATACTGTAGGTAGGGGTAAAGGATAGATAATAGACAGTAACAGCAGTATACTGTAGGTAGGGGTAAAGGATAGATAATAGACAGTAACATCAGTATACTGTAGGTAGGGGTAAAGGATAGATAATAGACAGTAACAGCAGTATACTGTAGGTAGGGGTAAAGGATAGATACTAGACAGTAACAGCAGTATACTGTAGGTAGGGGTAAAGGATAGATACTAGACAGTAGCAGCAGTATACTGTAGGTAGGGGTAAAGGATAGATAATAGACAGTAACAGCAGCGTATGTGATGAGTCAATGCAGAATATCCAGGTGGCTATTGATAAACTTCCTCGGTGTAGTTTAGATAAACTCTCTGGGTAAATAGTATGGTCTACAGCTTATCATGAGTTATTCTATCTCAGGCGAGCAGAACCTCGAGACTTCCTTAATATTGTTGTTAACTAAGAGACCCTGAGCTTCCCGACACCACTGTTCTGTGCTGCCGATGTATAGAAAAACAGCTAGAGGTAAACTCAGCATTAAAAGAAATGTCCTCTCACTGTCAACTGCGTTTATTTTCCAGCAAACTTAACGTGTGTAAATATTTGTATGAACATAACAAGATTCAACAACTGAGACATAAACTAAATAATTTCGACAGACATGTGACTAACAGAAATGGAATAATGTGTCCCTGAACAAAGGGGGGGGGGGGTCAAAATCAAATGTAACATTCAGTATCTGGTGTGGCCACCAGCTGCATTAAATACTGCAGTGCATCTCCTCCTTATGGACTGCACCAGATTTGCCAGTTCTTGCTGTGAGATGTTACCCCACTCTTCCACCAAGGCACCTGCAAGTTCCCTGACATTTCTGGGGGGGAATGGCCCTCACCCTCCGATCCAACAGGTCCCAGACGTGCTCAATGGGATTGAGATTCAGGCTCTTTGCTGGCCATGGCAGAACACTGACATTCCTGTCTTGCAGGAAATCCCGCACAGAACGAGCAGTATGGCTGGTGGCATTGTCATGCTGGAGGGTCATGTCAGGATGAGCCTGCAGGAAGAGTACCACATGAGGGAGGAGGATGTCTTCCCTGTAACGCACAGCGCTGAGATTGCCTGCAATCTGACCATCACCCCTGGTGAGACAAAACCGCAACTCGTCAGTGAAGAGCACTTTTTGCCAGTCCTGTCTGGTCCAGCGACGGTGGGTTTGTGCCCAAAGGTGACGTTGTTGCTGGTGATGTCTGGTGAGGACCTGCCTTACAACAGGCCTACAAGCCCTCATTTCAGCCTCTCTCAGCCTATTGCGGACAGTCTGAGCACTGATGGAGGGATTGTGCGTTCCTGGTGTAACTCGGGCAGTTGTTGTTGCCTGTACGTGTCCTGCAGGTGTGATGTTCGGATGTACCACTGTGTCTGCCACTGTGAGGACAATCAGCTGTCCGTCCTGTCTCCCTGTAGCGCTGTCTTAGACGTCTCACAGTACGGACATTGCAATTTATTGCCCTGGCCACATCTGCAGTCCTCATGTCTCCTTGCAGCATGCCTAAGGCACGTTCACCAGATGAGCAGGGACCCTGGGCATCTTTATTTTGGTGTTTTTCAGCGTCAGTAGAAAGGCCTCTTTAGTGTCCTAAGTTTTCATAACTGTGATCTTAATTGCCTACCGTCTGTAAGCTGTACGTGTCTTAACGACCGTTCCACAGGTGCATGTTCATTAATTGTTTATGGTTCATTGAACAAGCATGGGAAACAGTGTTTAAACCCTTTACAATGAAGATCTGTGAAGTTATTTTGATATTTACGAATTATCTTTGAAAGACAGGGTCCTGAAAAGGGGACGTTTCTTTTTTTGCTGAGTTTATATTCACCTTGTTCGGGCTCGGCTCGGAGAAACAGGATATTACACTTCTTCAGCTAAATGCATTATACAGAGATGATTTCTGTATTTTGAAAACTTGAGTGCTGACAAGCAAAACATTTTGGGACAATGTAAACAAAACAGAACAGAAACAGAAACCAAAATATATGTTTGGGGTGGAATTTTCCTTTAACACTGATGCTGGAACCAGACAAGGTATGTTCTCCTTAACGCTGTGCAATGATACTGTCATTGTTCAGAGCTGACAGGAAAAATAACTTAAAAAGTGATTTGTCAGACGGTAGCCTATAAGGTTAATTTTTTGTTTGTGTTTGGTTACACAGGGAATTCACTTTATAACTCATCTGGACTGAACGTGTTGACTGTGGAAAAGACTGTTTTATAACATCAGTCGTTGCACTTCACTACCTCCTGACTGAGGTACAGGTAACTTTTTGAACAGACAACTCAAGCTGAGCCCCACTGATTCCATTCATCATGTTACAAATGTAATACTGTGTAATACTGTGTAATACATTTCTGTCTAAAACTTTACAAGTAGTGTGCAGTCCAGCAGTACAGGAAAATAAATATCCCCCCCCTCACCGTACAATCTATGAATTAGGTTCAGATTCCTCTGTACACTGGGTTAGGATGATAAATACAGTGGAATTACCTGGATTTCTGCATAAATAGGGCATCAAATTTGATCTGATCTTCATCTAAGTCTCAACAATAGACAAACACAGTGTGCTTAAACTAATAACACACAAAATGATTGTATTTTTCTTGTCTATATTGAATACATCATTTAAACATTCACAGTGTAGGTGGGAGAAAGTATGTGAACCCCCAAGGCTAATGACTTCTCTAAAAGCTAATTGGAGTCAGGAGTCAGCTAACCTGGAGTCCAATCAATGAGACGAGAATGGAGATGTTGGTTAGAGCTGCCCTGCCCTATAAAAAATACTCACAAAATGTGAGTTTGCTATTCACAAGAAGCATTGCCTGATGTGAACCATGCCTCGAACAAAAGACAACGTAAAAAAAGACCTACGATTAAGAATTGTTGACTTGCATAAAGTTGGAAAGGGTTACAAAAGTATCTCTAAAAGCCTTGATGTTCATCAGTCCACAGTAAGACAAATTGTCTATAAATGGAGAAAGTTCATTACTGTTGCTACTCTCCCTAGGTGTGTCCGTCGTGCAAAGACGACTGCAAGAGCACAGCGCAGAACGCTCAATGAGGTTAAGAAGAATCCTAGAGTGTCAGCTAAAGACTTACAGAAATCTCTGGAACATGCTAACATCTCTGTTGACGAGTCTACGATACGTAAAACACTAAACAAGAATAGTGTTCATGGGAGGACAACACGGAAGAAGCCACTGCTGTCCAAAAAAAACATTGCTGCACGTCTGAAGTTCGCAAAAGTGCACCTGGATGTTCCACAGCGCTACTGGCAAAATATTCTGTGGACAGATGAAACTACAGTTGAGTTGTTTGGAAGGAAAACACAACACTGTGTGGAGAAAAAAAGGCACAGCACACCAACATCAAAACCTCATCCCAACTGTGAAGTATGGTGGAGGGAGCATCATGGTTTGGGGCTGCTTTGCTGCCTCAGGGCCTGGACAGCTTGCTATCATCAACGGAAAAATGAATTACCAAGTTTATCAAGACATTTTGCAGGAGAATGTTAGACTATCTGTCCGCCAATTGAAGCTCAACAGAAGTTGGGTGATGAAACAGGACAACGACCCAAAACACAGAAGTAAATCAACAACAGAATGGCTTCAACAGAAGAAAATACACCTTCTGGAGTGGCCCAGTCAGAGTCCTGACCTCAACCCGATTGAGATGCTGTGGCATGACCTCAAGAGAGCAGTTCACACCAGACATCCCAAGAATATTGCTGAACTGAAACAGTTTTGTAAAGAGGAACGGTCCAAAATTCCTCCTGACCGTTGTGTAGGTCTGATCCGCAACTACAGAAAACGTTTGGTTGAGGTTTTTACTGCCAAAGGAGGGTCAACCAGTTATTAAATCCAAGGGTTCACATACTTTTTCTAGCCACTGTAAAATGAAAGCCAGTATCTTTGATCAATGACCTTTCATCGACCAAACGTACAGACGAACTTAGACTAACCAAATGTGACACATGGCAAAAAGCTGACCACCTCACAGCCTCTCTTCATTCTACTAGTATATCCCTCCGCCTCATCTCTCTCCTAGAGACTGACTGGCCCTGTGCTGTATCCCTCCGCCTCATCTCTCTCCTAGAGACTGACTGGCCCTGTGCTGTATCCCTCCGCCTCATCTCTCTCCTAGAGACTGACTGGCCCTGTGCTGTATCCCTCCGCCTCATCTCTCTCCTAGAGACTGACTGGCCCTGTGCTGTATCCCTCCGCCTCATCTCTCTCCTAGAGACTGACTGGCCCTGTGCTGTATCCCTCCGCCTCATCTCTCTCCTAGAGACTGACTGGCCCTGTGCTGTATCCCTCCGCCTCATCTCTCTCCTAGAGACTGACTGGCCCTGTGCTGTATCCCTCCGCTTCATCTCTCTCCTAGAGACTGACTGGCCCTGTGCTGTATCCCTCCGCCTCATCTCTCTCCTAGAGACTGACTGGCCCTGTGCTGTATCCCTCCGCCTCATCTCTCTCCTAGAGACTGACTGGCCCTGTGCTGTATCCCTCCGCCTCATCTCTCTCCTAGAGACTGACTGGCCCTGTGCTGTATCCCTCCGCCTCATCTCTCTCCTAGAGACTGACTGGCCCTGTGCTGTATCCCTCCGCCTCATCTCTCTCCTAGAGACTGACTGGCCCTGTGCTGTATCCCTCCGCCTCATCTCTCTCCTAGAGACTGACTGGCCCTGTGCTGTATCCCTCCACCTCATCTCTCTCCTAGAGACTGACTGACTGTCCTCCACTGTAAACACATCATTAGGCCTGTGGTTAACAGAGTCCTCCACTGTAAACACATCATTAGGCCTGTTTCATGTTGCTGCAGGTAGGGGTTAACAGAGTCCTCCACTGTAAACACATCATTAGGCCTGTGGTTAACAGAGTCCTCCACTGTAAACACATTACCATCAGGACCTGGCCCCCAAGCACATCAAGGAAGCATTCAATCAATGAACATGATCACAGAAACAGAAAACTATTAGATAGAGCCCATGTTTGGCCTACACATCTTTATGTTCTTCAGACAATATGGAGGACAAGACGTACTGTATAGGCATAATCTCATCGCAAACAGCTCCATTCCTTTACTTAAAATGTGTGTGTATTGTTGTGAACTTGATAGATATTACTTGTTAGATATTACTGCACTGTCGGAGCTAGAAACACAAGCATTTCGCTACACCTGCAATAACACCTGCTAAACACGTGTATGTGACCAATAAAATTTGTTTTATATTTGATTTGAGAAGCAAGAGATTTAATTGGCCCAAAAAAAGCCTCTAAATCCTAGTAAATGAGTCAAACAAAAGAGGAATCTGACGTATTTTAGACAGAGCTGACAAACTGAAGTGTTGTTGCAAGACAGAGTTGGAACTGGACTAGCCAAAGACGGTTTTCACCAGGGCTAGCCAGAGACGGTTTTCACCAGGGCTAGCCAAAGTCGGTTTTCACCAGGGCTAGCCAAAGTCGGTTTTCACCATGGCTAGCCAGAGACGGTTTTCACCAGGGCTAGCCAGAGACGGTTTTCACCAGGGCTAGCCAAAGACGGTTTTCACCAGGACTAGCCAAAGTCGGTTTTCACCAGGACTAGCCAAAGACGGTTTTCACCAGGGCTAGCCAAAGACGGTTTTCACCAGGGCTAGCCAAAGACGGTTTTCACCAGGGCTAGCCAAAGACGGTTTTCCCCAGGACTAGCCAAAGACGGTTTTCACCAGGACTAGCCAAAGTCGGTTTTCACCAAGACTAGCCAAAGTCGGTTTTCACCAGGGCTAGCCAAAGACGGTTTTCACCAGGGCTAGCCAAAGCTGGTTTTCACCAGGACTAGCCAGAGACGGTTTTCACCAGGGCTAGCCAAAGTCGGTTTTCACCAGGACTAGCCAGAGACGGTTTTCACCAGGGCTAGCCAAAGTCGGTTTTCACCAGGGCTAGCCAGAGACGGTTTTCACCAGGGCTAGCCAAAGTCGGTTTTCACCAGGGCTAGCCAGAGACGGTTTTCACCAGGGCTAGCCAAAGACGGTTTTCACCAGGACTAGCCAAAGTCGGTTTTCACCAGGACTAGCCAAAGACGGTTTTCACCAGGGCTAGCCAAAGACGGTTTTCACCAGGGCTAGCCAAAGACGGTTTTCCCCAGGACTAGCCAAAGTCGGTTTTCACCAAGACTAGCCAAAGACGGTTTTCACCAGGACTAGCCAAAGACGGTTTTCACCAGGGCTAGCCAAAGACGGTTTTCCCCAGGACTAGCCAAAGACGGTTTTCCCCAGGACTAGCCAAAGACGGTTTTCACCAAGACTAGCCAAAGACGGTTTTCACCAGGACTAGCCAAAGACGGTTTTCACCAGGGCTAGCCAAAGACGGTTTTCACCAGGACTAGCCAAAGTCGGTTTTCACCAGGACTAGCCAAAGACGGTTTTCACCAGGGCTAGCCAAAGACGGTTTTCACCAGGGCTAGCCAAAGACGGTTTTCCCCAGGACTAGCCAAAGTCGGTTTTCACCAAGACTAGCCAAAGACGGTTTTCACCAGGACTAGCCAAAGACGGTTTTCACCAGGGCTAGCCAAAGACGGTTTTCCCCAGGACTAGCCAAAGACGGTTTTCCCCAGGACTAGCCAAAGACGGTTTTCACCAAGACTAGCCAAAGACGGTTTTCACCAGGACTAGCCAAAGTCGGTTTTCACCAAGACTAGCCAAAGACGGTTTTCACCAGGACTAGCCAAAGACGGTTTTCACCAGGGCTAGCCAAAGACGGTTTTCCCCAGGACTAGCCAAAGACGGTTTTCCCCAGGACTAGCCAAAGACGGTTTTCACCAAGACTAGCCAAAGACGGTTTTCACCAGGACTAGCCAAAGTCGGTTTTCACCAGGGCTAGCCAAAGTCGGTTTTCACCAGGGCTAGCCAGAGACGGTTTTCACCAGGGCTAGCCAAAGACGGTTTTCACCAGGACTAGCCAAAGTCGGTTTTCACCAGGACTAGCCAAAGACGGTTTTCACCAGGGCTAGCCAAAGACGGTTTTCACCAGGGCTAGCCAAAGACGGTTTTCCCCAGGACTAGCCAAAGTCGGTTTTCACCAAGACTAGCCAAAGACGGTTTTCACCAGGACTAGCCAAAGACGGTTTTCACCAGGGCTAGCCAAAGACGGTTTTCCCCAGGACTAGCCAAAGACGGTTTTCCCCAGGACTAGCCAAAGACGGTTTTCACCAAGACTAGCCAAAGACGGTTTTCACCAGGACTAGCCAAAGACGGTTTTCACCAGGGCTAGCCAAAGACGGTTTTCCCCAGGACTAGCCAAAGACGGTTTTCCCCAGGGCTAGCCAAAGACGGTTTTCCCCAGGACTAGCCAAAGACGGTTTTCCCCAGGACTAGCCAAAGACGGTTTTCCCCAGGACTAGCCAAAGGGGAAACAACAAAACAAATGGAGTGATAAAACAGAGCTGCATTCCTGTCGTCAATAATTTCATAAGATGTGACAGACCCTCTCCTCTCCTCTCCTCTCCTCTCCTCTCCTCTCCTCTCCTCTCCTCTCCTCTCCTCTCCTCTCCTCTCCTCACCTCTCCTCTCCTCTCCTCTCCTCTCCTGTGTATGTGTGTTAGGAGGCCAATGTTAGAATTTCACCCATTCCGTTATTGACACCCTTTAGCCAGATGACAGTGATGGAGAGACATTGATTGGTTAGATGGATCCGGTAGAGAGACAGACCACTCTGATTAAGTCTTAAAGACAGACAGAGATACTGCAGATACTGATGATGAATCATCTCTCTGTCAGCTCTGACAATGTCTCTCTCTGCCAGCTCTGAAAATGTCTCTCTCTGCCAGCTCTGACAATGTCTCTCTCTGCCAGCTCTGACAATGTCTCTCTCTACCAGCTCTGACAATGTCTCTCTCTCTGTCAGCTCTGACAATGTCTCTCTCTCTGCCAGCTCTGACAATGTCTCTCTCTGCCAGCTCTGACAATGTCTCTCTCTGCCAGCTCTGACAATGTCTCTCTCTCTGCCAGCTCTGAAAATGTCTCTCTCTCTGCCAGCTCTGAAAATGTCTCTCTCTGCCAGCTCTGACAATGTCTCTCTCTGCCAGCTCTGACAATGTCTCTCTCTGCCAGTTCTGAAAATGTCTCTCTCTCTGCCAGCTCTGAAAATGTCTCTCTCTCTGCCAGCTCTGAAAATGTCTCTCTCTGCCAGCTCTGAAAATGTCTCTCTCTGCCAGCTCTGAAAATGTCTCTCTCTGCCAGCTCTGACAATGTCTCTCTCTGCCAGTTCTGACAATGTCTGTCTCTCTCTGCCAGCAGGTATCAGTAACGATAACTTGGATATATACACGGGGTACCAGTACTGAGTCGATGTGCCGGCTACAAGGTAATTAAGGTAGATATGTACATATAGGTAGGGATAAAGTGACTAGACAACAGGATAGATAATAGACAGTAACAGCAGTATACTGTAGCTAGGGGTAAAGGATATATAATAGACAGTAACAGCAGTATACTGTAGGTAGGGGTAAAGGATAGATAATAGACAGTAACAGCAGTATACTGTAGGTAGGGGTAAAGGATAGATAATAGACAGTAACAGCAGTATACTGTAGGTAGGGGTAAAGTATAGATAATAGACAGTAACAGCAGTATACTGTAGGTAGGGGTAAAGGATAGATTATAGACAGTAACAGCAGTATACTGTAGGTAGGGGTAAAGGATAGATACTAGACAGTAGCAGCAGCGTATGTGATGAGACATAAATAATTAGAGCACAAAGGGTCAATGCAAAGAAAGGGTCAGGTAGCTATTGGTTAACTATTTAACTAACTATTTAACTAACTATTTATCAGTCTTATGGCTTGGGGGGGTAGAAGCTGTTCAGGGTCCTGTTGGTTCCAGACTTGGTGCTCCGGTACCGCTTGCCATGGTGTAGCAGAGAGAACAGTCTATGACTTGGTCTATGACTATGGCTGGAGTCTTTGACAATTTTTAGGGCCTTCTCTGACACCGCCTGGTATAGAGGTCCTCATGGCAGGGAGCTTGGCCCCAGTGAAGTACTGGGCTGTACGCACTACCCTCTGTAGTGCCTTGCTGTCGGAGGCCGAGCAGTTGCCATACCAGGCGGTGATGCAACCAGTCAAGATGCTCTCAATGGTGCAGCTCTAGAACTTTTTGAGGATCTGAGGACCCGTGACAAATATTCTGTCTCCTGAGGGGGGGAAAAGGTTTTGTTGTGGCCTCTTCATGACTGTCTTGGTGTGTTTGGACCATGATAGTTTGTTGGTGATGTGGACACCAAGGAACTTGAAGCTCTCGACCTGCTATACTACAGCCCCGTCGAGGAGAATGGGGGCGTGCTCGGTTCTCCTTTTCCTGTAGTCCACAATCATCTCCTTTGTCTTGATCACGTTGAGGGAGAGGTTATTGTACTTGCAACACGTGGTCAGGTCTCTGACCTCCTCCCTATCGGATGTCTCATCGTTGTCGGTGATCAGGCCTACCACTGTTGTGTCGTCTGCAAACTTAACGATGGTGTTGGAGTCGTGCCTGGCCGTGCAGTCGTGGGTGAACAGGGAATACTGGAGGGGACTAAACACGCACCCCAGAAGTGCTCCCGTGTTGAGGATCAGTGTGGCAGATGTGTCATTGCCTACCCTTACCACCTGGGGGGCGGCCCGTCAGGAAGTCCAGGATCCAGTTGAAGAGGGAGGTGTTTAGTCCCAGGGTCCTTAGCTTAGTGATGAGCTTTGAGGACACTATGGACAAGTTCCAGTGTTGGATAGTTAGGTCACATAGCATCCCTCTCTGTTTGAGCCGGGTGTTTTGAGTAGGCTAAACTAGCTAGCTGCATTCACTGCTAAGTCTGTCTGTCTGTCTGTCTGTCTGTCTGTCTGTCTGTCTGTCTGTCTGTCTGTCTGTCTGTCTCTCTCTCTCTCTCTTCTCTCTCTTCTCTCTCCTCTCTCTCTCTCTCTCTCTCTCTCTCTCTCTCTCTCTCTCTCTCTATCTCTCTATCTCTCTCTCTATCTCTCTCTCTAGCTTCTCCTTCATTTTTGAATCAATTAATTTGTTCAAAACTGTTCAACTATTGTCATTCTCTCTCTTTGAGTCAACTACTCACCACATTATATGCAGCAGCCTCTACAGTGCAGGGTTGAGTTACCGGGTGGTAAATTCAGTGACTAAGTTCAGGGCAGGGTAGTGGGTCAGATTTGCCAAATGGAGGGTCGAGGGAGAGCATTGTAAGGGGATCTAGAGGTTTTTTCGCCTCTAGTTGCACAGGTGACATGCTGGTAGAAATGAGGTAAAACGGATTTCGGTTTCCCTGCATTGAAATCACCTGCCACTGTGAGCTAGGGAATAGGGCTCTGGTCTATAGTAGTGTACTATTAGGGAATAGGGCTCTGGTCTATAGTAGTGTACTATATAGGGAATAGGGCTCTGGTCTATAGTAGTGTACTATAAAGGGAATAGGGCTCTGGTCAGAAGTAGTGCACTATAATAGGGAATAGGGTGCCATTTTGGACACTAGCACCTTATTCTTATTATTTAATCTCAGAGGCTGAATGCGGGATGGCAGTTTGAACTAAACATGTTTAATGTACTAATTTCTTTCACATTTCTGACCACGTTTGTCAGAAAGTTGTGATTGATTTCCAGGCTGAGAGTAGAGATCATCGATCTGGATCCCTGCTGTTACATAGTTGAAGTGGCCTTTGCTTTTCATTTTGCTTTAGTGTGAAGGCGAACAGGAAAACCAATCACTGAAGGGTATTGTTCCTTTAATTAAAATGGTCAACAATTGCATCATGTTACAAGCCACAGTTAGTCATAGTTTAATTTGTTATATCCCACGGGGACTATACACCTTAAACTAATATTATATATTATGTTTCTTTCTTCACTATATTCTTACAAATCCATGACTTACAAGAACATAAATTAATAATAATTAAAAAACAAAAGTCCACTTAGGCAAACCACAAAAACTAATCTTATAGAAACAACTTTCACTAAACTTTATCCCGCATAACATCATAAAGAAAGACTGACCCAAAATAACAAGGAAAAACAGTCCTGTTCTCAAAATTATAGTGCTGTCACTAATCAGGTTTCCATTCATGATGAAGAGGACATTCTACAGCCGAGCAACGATTATTATGGAGAAAGGACAACTTGCCCAAGATTCTGATGGAAGCTCATCAAAAAGTAAGAAGTCTTTATGCTGTTAATTCGTATTTATGTTGAAAAATGTGAAACAATAATTCCGCCATTCATTTCGGCACGGTCTCGCTGTAACGCACGCTGTATGTCTAGTAACGTTAATTTAAAAAATCTAACACAGCGGTTGCATTAAGAACTAATGTATCTTTCATTTGCTGTCCAACCTGTATTTTTTAGTCAAGTGTATTGATTAGTTATTGATTAGATTAGGTGCCTCTCCAAGATGGCGCCGGACAGATTGCTTGACGTTTGGCTACCTATTCACATTGTATAACCACAATTTGTGCCACTAAATATGCACATTTTCGAACAAACCCTATATGCATTGTGTAATATGATGTTACAGGACTGTCATCTGATGAATTTTGTCCAGGTTAGTGAAAAAATTCGCTATCGCTAACTTTGCCTTGACTGAATGGGGTTGTGTGGTAGGCTATTGTAGTAAGCTAATATAATGCTATATTGTGTTTTCGCTGTAAAACACTTAAAGAAATCGGAAATATTGGCTGGATTCACAAGATCTTTGTCTTTCATTTGCTGTACACCATCGATTTTTCAGAAATGTTTTATGACGAGTATTTAGGTATTGCACGTTGGTGTCTGTAATTACTCTGGCTGCTTCCGTGCTATTTCTGACGGTAGCTGTTATTGTAGCTGCAATGTAAAACTGATTTATAGCTCAAATATGCAAATTTTTCGAACAAAACATAGATTTATTGTATAACATGTTATAAGACTGTCATCTGATGAAGTTGTTTCTTGGTTAGTTTGGTTGGTTCTTGGTTAGTTAGGTTGGCTTTGTGCATGCTACCTGTGCTGTGAAAAATGTCTGTCCTTTTTTTGTATTTGGTGGTGAGCTAACATAAATATACGTGGTGTTTTCGCTGTAAAACATTTTAAAAATCGGACATGTTGGCTGGATTCACAAGATGTGTATCTTTCAAATGCTGTATTGGACTTGTTAATGTGTGAAAGTTAAATATTTCAAAAAAATATATTTTGAATTTCGCGCTCTGCCTTTTCAGTGGAATGTGGGAGGAGTTCCGCCTGCGGAACCCCAGAGTCAGACAGGTTAAGGCTCTGTTCAACAGTGTCCCTCGTGAAGCCTTGGAGCTCTGTTCAACAGTGGCCCTCGTGAAGCCTTGGGGCTCTGTTCAACAGTGGCCCTCGTGAAGCCTTGGGGCTCTGTTCAACAGTGTCCCCCGTGAAGCCTTGGGGCTCTGTTCAACAGTGTCCCTCGTGAAGCCTTAGGGCTCTGTTCAACAGTGGCCCTCGTGAAGCCTTAGAGCTCTGTTCAACAGTGTCCCTCGTGAAGCCTTAGAGCTCTGTTCAACAGTGTCCATCGTGAAGCCTTAGGGCTCTGTTCAACAGTGTCCCTCGTGAAGCCTTAGGGCTCTGTTCAACAGTGTCCCTCGTGAAGCCTTAGGGCTCTGTTCAACAGTGTCCCTCGTGAAGCCTTAGGGCTCTGTTCAACAGTGTCCCTCGTGAAGCCTTAGGGCTCTGTTCAACAGTGTCCCCCGTGAAGCCTTAGGGCTCTGTTCAAGAGTGTCCATCGTGAAGCCTTAGGGATCTGTTCAACAGTGTCCCTCGTGAAGCCTTAGAGCTCTGTTCAACAGTGGCCCCCGTGAAGCCTTAGGGCTCTGTTCAACAGTGTCCCTCGTGAAGCCTTAGGGATCTGTTCAACAGTGGCCCTCGTGAAGCCTTGGGGCTCTGTTCAACAGTGTCCCCCGTGAAGCCTTAGGGATCTGTTCAACAGTGTCCCTCGTGAAGCCTTAGGGCTCTGTTCAACAGTGTCCCTCGTGAAGCCTTAGGGCTCTGTTCAACAGTGTCCCCCGTGAAGCCTTAGAGCTCTGTTCAACAGTGTCCATCGTGAAGCCTTAGGGCTCTGTTCAACAGTGTCCCTCGTGAAGCCTTAGGGCTCTGTTCAACAGTGTCCCCCGTGAAGCCTTAGAGCTCTGTTCAACAGTGTCCATCGTGAAGCCTTAGGGATCTGTTCAACAGTGGCCCCCGTGAAGCCTTAGAGCTCTGTTCAACAGTGTCCCTCGTGAAGCCTTAGGGATCTGTTCAACAGTGGCCCTCGTGAAGCCTTGGGGCTCTGTTCAACAGTGTCCCCCGTGAAGCCTTAGGGATCTGTTCAACAGTGTCCCTCGTGAAGCCTTAAGGATCTGTTCAACAGTGTCCCTCGTGAAGCCTTAGGGCTCTGTTCAACAGTGTCAACCCGTGAAGCCTTAAGGATCTGTTCAACAGTGTCCCTCGTGAAGCCTTAGAGCTCTGTTCAACAGTGTCCATCGTGAAGCCTTAGGGCTCTGTTCAACAGTGTCCCTCGTGAAGCCTTAGGGCTCTGTTCAACAGTGGCCCTCGTGAAGCCTTAGGGCTCTGTTCAACAGTGTCCCTCGTGAAGCCTTAGGGCTCTGTTCAACAGTGTCCCTCGTGAAGCCTTAGGGCTCTGTTCAACAGTGTCCCTCGTGAAGCCTTAGGGCTCTTTTCAACAGTGGCCCTCGTGAAGCCTTAGGGCTCTGTTCAACAGTGTCCCCCGTGAAGCCTTAGAGCTCTGCTCAACAGTGTCCCTCGTGAAGCCTTAGGGATCTGTTCAACAGTGTCCCTCGTGAAGCCTTAGAGCTCTGTTCAACAGTGGCCCTCGTGAAGCCTTGGGGCTCTGTTCAACAGTGTCCCTCGTGAAGCCTTGGGGCTCTGTTCAACAGTGTCCCTCGTGAAGCCTTAGGGCTCTGTTCAACAGTGGCCCCCGTGAAGCCTTAGGGCTCTGTTCAACAGTGTCCCCCGTGAAGCCTTAGGGCTCTGTTCAACAGTGTCCCTCGTGAAGCCTTAGGGCTCTGTTCAACAGTGTCCCCCGTGAAGCCTTAGAGCTCTGTTCAACAGTGTCCCCCGTGAAGCCTTAGGGCTCTGTTCAACAGTGTCCATCGTGAAGCCTTAGGGATCTGTTCAACAGTGGCCCTCGTGAAGCCTTAGGGCTCTGTTCAACAGTGTCCCCCGTGAAGCCTTGGGGCTTTGTTCAACAGTGTCCCTCGTGAAGGCTTAGGGCTCTGTTCAACAGTGGCCCTCGTGAAGCCTTAGAGCTCTGTTCAACAGTGGCCCTCGTGAAGCCTTAGGGCTCTGTTCAACAGTGGCCCCCGTGAAGCCTTAGGGATCTGTTCAACAGTGTCCCTCGTGAAGCCTTAGGGCTCTGTTCAACAGTGTCCCTCGTGAAGCCTTAGGGCTCTGTTCAACAGTGGCCCTCGTGAAGCCTTAGAGCTCTGTTCAACAGTGTCCCTCGTGAAGCCTTGGGGCTCTGTTCAACAGTGTCCCCCGTGAAGCCTTAGGGCTCTGTTCAACAGTGTCCCTCGTGAAGCCTTAGAGCTCTGTTCAACAGTGTCCCTCGTGAAGCCTTAGAGCTCTGTTCAACAGTGTCCATCGTGAAGCCTTAGGGCTCTGTTCAACAGTGTCCCTCGTGAAGCCTTAGGGCTCTGTTCAACAGTGGCCCCCGTGAAGCCTTAGAGCTCTGTTCAACAGTGTCCCTCGTGAAGCCTTAGGGCTCTGTTCAACAGTGTCCCTCGTGAAGCCTTAGGGCTCTGTTCAACAGTGTCCCCCGTGAAGCCTTAGGGCTCTGTTCAAGAGTGTCCATCGTGAAGCCTTAGGGATCTGTTCAACAGTGTCCCTCGTGAAGCCTTAGAGCTCTGTTCAACAGTGGCCCCCGTGAAGCCTTAGGGCTCTGTTCAACAGTGTCCCTCGTGAAGCCTTAGGGATCTGTTCAACAGTGGCCCTCGTGAAGCCTTGGGGCTCTGTTCAACAGTGTCCCCCGTGAAGCCTTAGGGATCTGTTCAACAGTGTCCCTCGTGAAGCCTTAGGGCTCTGTTCAACAGTGTCCCTCGTGAAGCCTTAGGGCTCTGTTCAACAGTGTCCCCCGTGAAGCCTTAGAGCTCTGTTCAACAGTGTCCATCGTGAAGCCTTAGGGCTCTGTTCAACAGTGTCCCTCGTGAAGCCTTAGGGCTCTGTTCAACAGTGTCCCCCGTGAAGCCTTAGAGCTCTGTTCAACAGTGTCCATCGTGAAGCCTTAGGGATCTGTTCAACAGTGGCCCCCGTGAAGCCTTAGAGCTCTGTTCAACAGTGTCCCTCGTGAAGCCTTAGGGATCTGTTCAACAGTGGCCCTCGTGAAGCCTTGGGGCTCTGTTCAACAGTGTCCCCCGTGAAGCCTTAGGGATCTGTTCAACAGTGTCCCTCGTGAAGCCTTAAGGATCTGTTCAACAGTGTCCCTCGTGAAGCCTTAGGGCTCTGTTCAACAGTGTCAACCCGTGAAGCCTTAAGGATCTGTTCAACAGTGTCCCTCGTGAAGCCTTAGAGCTCTGTTCAACAGTGTCCATCGTGAAGCCTTAGGGCTCTGTTCAACAGTGTCCCTCGTGAAGCCTTAGGGCTCTGTTCAACAGTGGCCCTCGTGAAGCCTTAGGGCTCTGTTCAACAGTGTCCCTCGTGAAGCCTTAGGGCTCTGTTCAACAGTGTCCCTCGTGAAGCCTTAGGGCTCTGTTCAACAGTGTCCCTCGTGAAGCCTTAGGGCTCTTTTCAACAGTGGCCCTCGTGAAGCCTTAGGGCTCTGTTCAACAGTGTCCCCCGTGAAGCCTTAGAGCTCTGCTCAACAGTGTCCCTCGTGAAGCCTTAGGGATCTGTTCAACAGTGTCCCTCGTGAAGCCTTAGAGCTCTGTTCAACAGTGGCCCTCGTGAAGCCTTGGGGCTCTGTTCAACAGTGTCCCTCGTGAAGCCTTGGGGCTCTGTTCAACAGTGTCCCTCGTGAAGCCTTAGGGCTCTGTTCAACAGTGGCCCCCGTGAAGCCTTAGGGCTCTGTTCAACAGTGTCCCCCGTGAAGCCTTAGGGCTCTGTTCAACAGTGTCCCTCGTGAAGCCTTAGGGCTCTGTTCAACAGTGTCCCCCGTGAAGCCTTAGAGCTCTGTTCAACAGTGTCCCCCGTGAAGCCTTAGGGCTCTGTTCAACAGTGTCCATCGTGAAGCCTTAGGGATCTGTTCAACAGTGGCCCTCGTGAAGCCTTAGGGCTCTGTTCAACAGTGTCCCCCGTGAAGCCTTGGGGCTTTGTTCAACAGTGTCCCTCGTGAAGGCTTAGGGCTCTGTTCAACAGTGGCCCTCGTGAAGCCTTAGAGCTCTGTTCAACAGTGGCCCTCGTGAAGCCTTAGGGCTCTGTTCAACAGTGGCCCCCGTGAAGCCTTAGGGATCTGTTCAACAGTGTCCCTCGTGAAGCCTTAGGGCTCTGTTCAACAGTGTCCCTCGTGAAGCCTTAGGGCTCTGTTCAACAGTGGCCCTCGTGAAGCCTTAGAGCTCTGTTCAACAGTGTCCCTCGTGAAGCCTTGGGGCTCTGTTCAACAGTGTCCCCCGTGAAGCCTTAGGGCTCTGTTCAACAGTGTCCCTCGTGAAGCCTTAGGGCTCTGTTCAACAGTGTCCCTCGTGAAGCCTTAGGGCTCTGTTCAACAGTGTCCCCCGTGAAGCCTTAGAGCTCTGTTCAACAGTGTCCCTCGTGAAGCCTTAGGGCTCTGTTCAACAGTGTCCCTCGTGAAGCCTTAAGGATCTGTTCAACAGTGTCCCTCGTGAAGCCTTAGGGCTCTGTTCAACAGTGTCCCTCGTGAAGCCTTGGGGCTCTGTTCAACAGTGTCCCCCGTGAAGCCTTAGGGCTCTGTTCAACAGTGTCCCTCGTGAAGCCTTAGGGCTCTGTTCAACAGTGTCCCTCGTGAAGCCTTAGGGCTCTGTTCAACAGTGGCCCCCGTGAAGCCTTAGGGCTCTGTCAAACAGTGTCCATCTTGAAGCCTTAGGGCTCTGTTCAACAGTGGCCCTCGTGAAGCCTTAGGGCTCTGTTCAACAGTGTCCCCCGTGAAGCCTTAGGGCTCTGTTCAACAGTGTCCCTCGTGAAGCCTTAGAGCTCTGTTCAACAGTGGCCCTCGTGAAGCCTTGGGGCTCTGTTCAACAGTGTCCCACGTGAAGCCTTAGGGCTCTGTTCAACAGTGTCCCCCGTGAAGCCTTAGGGCTCTGTTCAACAGTGTCCCTCGTGAAGCCTTAGGGCTCTGTTCAACAGTGTCCCCCGTGAAGCCTTGGGGCTCTGTTCAACAGTGTCCCTCGTGAAGCCTTAGGGCTCTGTTCAACAGTGTCCCTCGTGAAGCCTTAGGGCTCTGTTCAACAGTGTCCCCCGTGAAGCCTTAGGGCTCTGTTCAACAGTGTCCCTCGTGAAGCCTTAGAGCTCTGTTCAACAGTGTCCCTCGTGAAGCCTTAGGGCTCTGTTCAACAGTGTCCCCCGTGAAGCCTTAGGGCTCTGTTCAACAGTGGCCCCCGTGAAGCCTTAGGGCTCTGTTCAACAGTGGCCCTCGTGAAGCCTTAGAGCTCTGTTCAACAGTGTCCCCCGTGAAGCCTTAGGGCTCTGTTCAACAGTGTCCATCGTGAAGCCTTAGGGCTCTGTTCAACAGTGGCCCTCGTGAAGCCTTGGGGCTCTGTTCAACAGTGGCCCCTGTGAAGCCTTAGGGCTCTGTTCAACAGTGTCCCTCGTGAAGCCTTAGGGCTCTGTTCAACAGTGTCCCCCGTGAAGCCTTAGGGATCTGTTCAACAGTGGCCCCCGTAAAGCCTTAGGGCTCTGTTCAACAGTGTCCCCCGTGAAGCCTTAGGGCTCTGTTCAACAGTGTCCCCCGTGAAGCCTTAGGGCTCTGTTCAACAGTGTCCCTCGTGAAGCCTTAGGGCTCTGTTCAACAGTGTCCCTCGTGAAGCCTTAGGGCTCTGTTCAACAGTGTCCCCCGTGAAGCCTTGGGGCTCTGTTCAACAGTGTCCCTCGTGAAGCCTTAGGGCTCTGTTCAACAGTGTCCCTCGTGAAGCCTTAGGGCTCTGTTCAACAGTGTCCCCCGTGAAGCCTTAGGGCTCTGTTCAACAGTGTCCCTCGTGAAGCCTTAGAGCTCTGTTCAACAGTGTCCCTCGTGAAGCCTTAGGGCTCTGTTCAACAGTGTCCCTCGTGAAGCCTTAGGGCTCTGTTCAACAGTGTCCCTCGTGAAGCCTTAGGGCTCTGTTCAACAGTGTCCCCCGTGAAGCCTTGGGGCTCTGTTCAACAGTGTCCCTCGTGAAGCCTTAGGGCTCTGTTCAACAGTGTCCCCCGTGAAGCCTTGGGGCTCTGTTCAACAGTGTCCCTCGTGAAGCCTTAGGGCTCTGTTCAACAGTGTCCCTCGTGAAGCCTTAGGGCTCTGTTCAACAGTGGCCCTCGTGAAGCCTTAGAGCTCTGTTCAACAGTGTCCCTCGTGAAGCCTTGGGGCTCTGTTCAACAGTGTCCCCCGTGAAGCCTTAGGGCTCTGTTCAACAGTGTCCCTCGTGAAGCCTTAGAGCTCTGTTCAACAGTGTCCCTCGTGAAGCCTTAGAGCTCTGTTCAACAGTGTCCATCGTGAAGCCTTAGGGCTCTGTTCAACAGTGTCCCTCGTGAAGCCTTAGGGCTCTGTTCAACAGTGGCCCCCGTGAAGCCTTAGAGCTCTGTTCAACAGTGTCCCTCGTGAAGCCTTAGGGCTCTGTTCAACAGTGTCCCTCGTGAAGCCTTAGGGCTCTGTTCAACAGTGTCCCCCGTGAAGCCTTAGGGCTCTGTTCAAGAGTGTCCATCGTGAAGCCTTAGGGATCTGTTCAACAGTGTCCCTCGTGAAGCCTTAGAGCTCTGTTCAACAGTGGCCCCGGTGAAGCCTTAGGGCTCTGTTCAACAGTGTCCCTCGTGAAGCCTTAGGGATCTGTTCAACAGTGGCCCTCGTGAAGCCTTGGGGCTCTGTTCAACAGTGTCCCCCGTGAAGCCTTAGGGATCTGTTCAACAGTGTCCCTCGTGAAGCCTTAGGGCTCTGTTCAACAGTGTCCCTCGTGAAGCCTTAGGGCTCTGTTCAACAGTGTCCCCCGTGAAGCCTTAGAGCTCTGTTCAACAGTGTCCATCGTGAAGCCTTAGGGCTCTGTTCAACAGTGTCCCTCGTGAAGCCTTAGGGCTCTGTTCAACAGTGTCCCCCGTGAAGCCTTAGAGCTCTGTTCAACAGTGTCCATCGTGAAGCCTTAGGGATCTGTTCAACAGTGGCCCCCGTGAAGCCTTAGAGCTCTGTTCAACAGTGTCCCTCGTGAAGCCTTAGGGATCTGTTCAACAGTGGCCCTCGTGAAGCCTTGGGGCTCTGTTCAACAGTGTCCCCCGTGAAGCCTTAGGGATCTGTTCAACAGTGTCCCTCGTGAAGCCTTAAGGATCTGTTCAACAGTGTCCCTCGTGAAGCCTTAGGGCTCTGTTCAACAGTGTCAACCCGTGAAGCCTTAAGGATCTGTTCAACAGTGTCCCTCGTGAAGCCTTAGAGCTCTGTTCAACAGTGTCCATCGTGAAGCCTTAGGGCTCTGTTCAACAGTGTCCCTCGTGAAGCCTTAGGGCTCTGTTCAACAGTGTCCCTCGTGAAGCCTTAGGGCTCTGTTCAACAGTGTCCCTCGTGAAGCCTTAGGGCTCTGTTCAACAGTGTCCCTCGTGAAGCCTTAGGGCTCTTTTCAACAGTGGCCCTCGTGAAGCCTTAGGGCTCTGTTCAACAGTGTCCCCCGTGAAGCCTTAGAGCTCTGCTCAACAGTGTCCCTCGTGAAGCCTTAGGGATCTGTTCAACAGTGTCCCTCGTGAAGCCTTAGAGCTCTGTTCAACAGTGGCCCTCGTGAAGCCTTGGGGCTCTGTTCAACAGTGTCCCTCGTGAAGCCTTGGGGCTCTGTTCAACAGTGTCCCTCGTGAAGCCTTAGGGCTTTGTTCAACAGTGGCCCCCGTGAAGCCTTAGGGCTCTGTTCAACAGTGTCCCCCGTGAAGCCTTAGGGCTCTGTTCAACAGTGTCCCTCGTGAAGCCTTAGGGCTCTGTTCAACAGTGTCCCCCGTGAAGCCTTAGAGCTCTGTTCAACAGTGTCCCCCGTGAAGCCTTAGGGCTCTGTTCAACAGTGTCCATCGTGAAGCCTTAGGGATCTGTTCAACAGTGGCCCTCGTGAAGCCTTAGGGCTCTGTTCAACAGTGTCCCCCGTGAAGCCTTGGGGCTTTGTTCAACAGTGTCCCTCGTGAAGGCTTAGGGCTCTGTTCAACAGTGGCCCTCGTGAAGCCTTAGAGCTCTGTTCAACAGTGGCCCTCGTGAAGCCTTAGGGCTCTGTTCAACAGTGGCCCCCGTGAAGCCTTAGGGATCTGTTCAACAGTGTCCCTCGTGAAGCCTTAGGGCTCTGTTCAACAGTGTCCCTCGTGAAGCCTTAGGGCTCTGTTCAACAGTGGCCCTCGTGAAGCCTTAGAGCTCTGTTCAACAGTGTCCCTCGTGAAGCCTTGGGGCTCTGTTCAACAGTGTCCCCCGTGAAGCCTTAGGGCTCTGTTCAACAGTGTCCCTCGTGAAGCCTTAGGGCTCTGTTCAACAGTGTCCCTCGTGAAGCCTTAGGGCTCTGTTCAACAGTGTCCCCCGTGAAGCCTTAGAGCTCTGTTCAACAGTGTCCCTCGTGAAGCCTTAGGGCTCTGTTCAACAGTGTCCCTCGTGAAGCCTTAAGGATCTGTTCAACAGTGTCCCTCGTGAAGCCTTAGGGCTCTGTTCAACAGTGTCCCTCGTGAAGCCTTGGGGATCTGTTCAACAGTGTCCCCCGTGAAGCCTTAGGGCTCTGTTCAACAGTGTCCCTCGTGAAGCCTTAGGGCTCTGTTCAACAGTGTCCCTCGTGAAGCCTTAGGGCTCTGTTCAACAGTGGCCCCCGTGAAGCCTTAGGGCTCTGTCAAACAGTGTCCATCTTGAAGCCTTAGGGCTCTGTTCAACAGTGGCCCTCGTGAAGCCTTAGGGCTCTGTTCAACAGTGTCCCCCGTGAAGCCTTAGGGCTCTGTTCAACAGTGTCCCTCGTGAAGCCTTAGAGCTCTGTTCAACAGTGGCCCTCGTGAAGCCTTGGGGCTCTGTTCAACAGTGTCCCACGTGAAGCCTTAGGGCTCTGTTCAACAGTGTCCCCCGTGAAGCCTTAGGGCTCTGTTCAACAGTGTCCCTCGTGAAGCCTTAGGGCTCTGTTCAACAGTGTCCCCCGTGAAGCCTTGGGGCTCTGTTCAACAGTGTCCCTCGTGAAGCCTTAGGGCTCTGTTCAACAGTGTCCCTCGTGAAGCCTTAGGGCTCTGTTCAACAGTGTCCCCCGTGAAGCCTTAGGGCTCTGTTCAACAGTGTCCCTCGTGAAGCCTTAGAGCTCTGTTCAACAGTGTCCCTCGTGAAGCCTTAGGGCTCTGTTCAACAGTGTCCCCCGTGAAGCCTTAGGGCTCTGTTCAACAGTGGCCCCCGTGAAGCCTTAGGGCTCTGTTCAACAGTGGCCCTCGTGAAGCCTTAGAGCTCTGTTCAACAGTGTCCCCCGTGAAGCCTTAGGGCTCTGTTCAACAGTGTCCATCGTGAAGCCTTAGGGCTCTGTTCAACAGTGGCCCTCGTGAAGCCTTGGGGCTCTGTTCAACAGTGGCCCCTGTGAAGCCTTAGGGCTCTGTTCAACAGTGTCCCTCGTGAAGCCTTAGGGCTCTGTTCAACAGTGTCCCCCGTGAAGCCTTAGGGATCTGTTCAACAGTGGCCCCCGTAAAGCCTTAGGGCTCTGTTCAACAGTGTCCCCCGTGAAGCCTTAGGGCTCTGTTCAACAGTGTCCCCCGTGAAGCCTTAGGGCTCTGTTCAACAGTGTCCCTCGTGAAGCCTTAGGGCTCTGTTCAACAGTGTCCCTCGTGAAGCCTTAGGGCTCTGTTCAACAGTGTCCCCCGTGAAGCCTTGGGGCTCTGTTCAACAGTGTCCCTCGTGAAGCCTTAGGGCTCTGTTCAACAGTGTCCCTCGTGAAGCCTTAGGGCTCTGTTCAACAGTGTCCCCCGTGAAGCCTTAGGGCTCTGTTCAACAGTGTCCCTCGTGAAGCCTTAGAGCTCTGTTCAACAGTGTCCCTCGTGAAGCCTTAGGGCTCTGTTCAACAGTGTCCCTCGTGAAGCCTTAGGGCTCTGTTCAACAGTGTCCCTCGTGAAGCCTTAGGGCTCTGTTCAACAGTGTCCCCCGTGAAGCCTTGGGGCTCTGTTCAACAGTGTCCCTCGTGAAGCCTTAGGGCTCTGTTCAACAGTGTCCCCCGTGAAGCCTTGGGGCTCTGTTCAACAGTGTCCCTCGTGAAGCCTTAGGGCTCTGTTCAACAGTGTCCCCCGTGAAGCCTTAGGGCTCTGTTCAACAGTGGCCCCCGTGAAGCCTTAGGGCTCTGTTCAACAGTGGCCCCCGTGAAGCCTTAGGGCTCTGTTCAACAGTGTCCCTCGTGAAGCCTTAGGGCTCTGTTCAACAGTGTCCATCGTGAAGCCTTAGAGCTCTGTTCAACAGTGTCCCTCGTGAAGCCTTAGGGCTCTGTTCAACAGTGTCCATCGTGAAGCCTTAGAGCTCTGTTCAACAGTGGCCCCCGTGAAGCCTTAGGGCTCTGTTCAACAGTGTCCCTCGTGAAGCCTTAGAGCTCTGTTCAACAGTGTCCCTCGTGAAGCCTTAGAGCTCTGTTCAACAGTGGCCCCCGTGAAGCCTTAGGGCTCTGTTCAACAGTGTCCCTCGTGAAGCCTTAGGGCTCTGTTCAACAGTGTCCATCGTGAAGCCTTAGAGCTCTGTTCAACAGTGGCCCCCGTGAAGCCTTAGGGCTCTGTTCAACAGTGTCCCTCGTGAAGCCTTAGGGCTCTGTTCAACAGTGGCCCTCGTGAAGCCTTGGAGCTCTGTTCAACAGTGTCCCTCGTGAAGCCTTAGGGCTCTGTTCAACAGTGGCCCTCGTGAAGCCTTGGGGCTCTGTTCAACAGTGTCCCTCGTGAAGCCTTAGGGCTCTGTTCAACAGTGTCCCTCGTGAAGCCTTAGGGCTCTGTTCAACAGTGTCCCTCGTGAAGCCTTAGGGCTCTGTTCAACAGTGTCCCCCGTGAAGCCTTAGAGCTCTGTTCAACAGTGTCCCTCGTGAAGCCTTAGGGCTCTGTTCAACAGTGTCCCCCGTGAAGCCTTAGGGCTCTGTTCAACAGTGTCCCCCGTGAAGCCTTAGAGCTCTGTTCAACAGTGTCCCCCGTGAAGCCTTAGGGCTCTGTTCAACAGTGTCCCTCGTGAAGCCTTAGAGCTCTGTTCAACAGTGTCCCCCGTGAAGCCTTAGGGCTCTGTTCAACAGTGTCCCTCGTGAAGCCTTAGGGCTCTGTTCAACAGTGTCCCTCGTGAAGCCTTAGGGCTCTGTTCAACAGTGTCCCTCGTGAAGCCTTAGGGCTCTGTTCAACAGTGTCCCTCGTGAAGCCTTAGAGCTCTGTTCAACAGTGTCCCTCGTGAAGCCTTAGAGCTCTGTTCAACAGTGTCCCTCGTGAAGCCTTGGAGCTCTGTTCAACAGTGGCACACTATAAAGTGAATAGGGTTCCATTTAGGGTTCCAGATATAATAAAACAAACTGCCAGTAGAGGGGGGGGGGGGGGTTGGTTAGCATGCCACTGTTGTATCAAACACCCCCCTTCTCCCCCACCCCCCTTCTCTCCCCCCTCCCTCCCTGGGCAGGAAACAGCGCCAGACCCTATCACAAATATCATCCAGGGTCTGGGGTCATTCAAAACACACATTCTCCTATCAACTACCTGCAGCATCTGTGTTTTCACAAGACAGACAGACAGACAGACAGACAGACAGACAGACAGACAGACAGACAGACAGACAGACAGACAGACAGACAGACAGACAGACAGACAGACAGACAGACAGACAGACAGACAGACAGACAGACAGACAGACAGACAGACAACTTTTGCGTTATAGGTGTAAAAAACACACATTCAAAATAGTCAACTTTTTAGGACGAAACAGTTTTAACAACCGCTGATAGAAGACGAGAATTCACTTCTCTTCAAGAAATACATTATTATTATTATTATTATTATTATTATTGTTATTATTATTATTATTATTCACACTTTATTTGGATAGTCCAGATAGAGCATCTGTAGAGGCTCTACAGATGGACATACTATCAACAAACCATCTGTTGAATAGCAACTGCTTGCTAATATTACAGTTAGGATTAGATTAAGATAGATGGTTAGGATAAGGGTCAAGGTTCGGGTTAGTTCAAATCATACCCTATGAGAGCATCTATATGGAATATTGAAATAAATGGTTACCTTATTATTATTATCGCTATTATTATTATTATTATTATTATATAATGATTATATATTACTAACAACTCACCTCTCTTCTGCATAAAACTGAAGAGGTCATCAAGGAACTCTTTCCTCTTGTCGTCGGTATCCAACTCGTACAACTAGAAGACAAGAAGAGGGGAGACAATCGGATTAAACCTGGCCTCAAGGAACTCTTTACTCTTGTCGTCGGTATCCAACTCGTACAACTAGAAGACAAGAAGAGGGAGACAATCGGATTAAACCTGGCCTCAAGGAACTCTTTCCTCTTGTCGTCGGAATCCAACTCGTACAACTAGAAGACAAGGAGAGGGAGACAATCGGATTAAACCTGGCCTCAAGGCAACCATTTCATAGACAAAACAATCACACAAAGAAGATCATTGAAACATTCATTCATGTTACTGCCATTAGTGTATACTACTGTATTGAAGTGTATACTACTGTATTGAAGTGTATTCTAGTGTATTGAGGTGTATTCTACTGTATTGAAATGTATTCTACTGTATTGAGGTGTAGTATACTGTATTGAAGTGTATACTACTGTATTGAAGTGTATTCTACTGTATTGAAGTGTAGTATACTGTATTGAAGTGTATACTACTGTATTGAAGTGTATACTACTGTATTGAAGTGTATTCTAGTGTATTGAGGTGTATTCTACTGTATTGAAGTGTATTCTACTGTATTGAGGTGTAGTATACTGTATTGAAGTGTATACTACTGTATTGAAGTGCATTCTACTGTATTGAAGTGTAGTATACTGTATTGAAGTGTATACTACTGTATTGAAGTGTATACTACTGTATTGAAGTGTATTCTAGTGTATTGAGGTGTATTCTACTGTATTGAAGTGTATTCTACTGTATTGAGGTGTAGTATACTGTATTGAAGTGTATTCTACTGTATTGAAGTGTATTCTACTGTATTGAAGTGTATTCTACTGTATTGAAGTGTAGTATACTGTATTGAAGTGTATACTACTGTATTGAAGTGTATACTACTATATTGAAGTGTATACTACTGTATTGAAGTGTATTCTACTGTATTGAAGTGTATTCTACTGTATTGAAGTGTATTCTACTGTATTGAAGTGTAGTATAATGTATTGAAGTGTATACTACTGTATTGAAGTGTATACTACTGTATTGAAGTGTAGTATACTGTATTGAAGTGTATACTACTGTATTGAAGTGTATACTACTGTATTGAAGTGTATACTACTGTATTGAAGTGTATACTACTGTATTGAAGTGTATACTACTGTATTGAAGTGTATTCTACTGTATTGAAGTGTATGCTACTGTATTGAAGTGTAGTATACTGTATTGAAGTGTATACTACTGTATTGAAGTGTATACTACTGTATTGAAGTGTAGTATACTGTATTGAAGTCTATACTACTGTATTGAAGTGTATACTACTGTATTGAATTGTATTATAGTGTATTGAGGTGTATTCTACTGTATTGAAGTGTATTCTACTGTATTGAGGTGTAGTATACTGTATTGAAGTGTATTCTACTGTATTGAAGTGTATTCTACTGTATTGAAGTGTAGTATACTGTATTGAAGTGTATACTACTGTATTGAAGTGTATACTACTGTATTGAAGTGTATACTACTGTATTGTAGTGTATTCTACTGTATTGAAGTGTATATTACTGTATTGAGGTGTATATTACTGTATTGAAGTGTATTCTACTGTATTGAAGTGTATACTACTGTATTGAAGTGTATTCTACGGTATTGAAGTGTATGCTACTGTATTGAAGTGTATGCTACTGTATTGAAGTGTATACTACTGTATTGAAGTGTATTCTACTGTATTGAAGTGTATTCTACTGTATTGAAGTGTATGCTACTGTATTGAAGTGTAGTATACTGTATTGAAGTGTATACTACTGTATTGAAGTGTATACTACTGTATTGAAGTGTATACTACTGTATTGAAGTGTATTATACTGTATTGAAGTGTATGCTACTGTATTGAAGTGTAGTATACTGTATTGAAGTGTATACTACTGTATTGAAGTGTATACTACTGTATTGAAGTGTATACTACTGTATTGAGGTGTATTCTACTGTATTGAAGTGTATTATACTGTATTGAAGTGTATTATACTGTATTGAAGTGTATACTACTGTATTGAAGTGTATACTACTGTATTGAAGTGTATACTACTGTATTGAGGTGTATTCTACTGTATTGAAGTGTATTATACTGTATTGAAGTGTATACTACTGTATTGAGGTGTATTCTACTGTATTGAGGTGTAGTATACTGTATTGAGGTGTATTCTACTGTATTGAGGTGTAGTATACTGTATTGAAGTGTATACTACTGTATTGAAGTGTATTCTACTGTATTGAAGTGTATTCTACTGTATTGAAGTGTATGCTACTGTATTGAAGTGTAGTATACTGTATTGAAGTGTATACTACTGTATTGAAGTGTATACTACTGTATTGAAGTGTATACTACTGTATTGAAGTGTATACTACTGTATTGAGGTGTATTCTACTATATTGAAGTGTATTATACTGTATTGAAGTGTATTATACTGTATTGAAGTGTATACTACTGTATTGAAGTGTATGCTACTGTATTGAAGTGTAGTATACTGTATTGAAGTGTATACTACTGTATTGAAGTGTATACTACTGTATTGAAGTGTATACTACTGTATTGAAGTGTATACTACTGTATTGAGGTGTATTCTACTATATTGAAGTGTATTATACTGTATTGAAGTGTATTATACTGTATTGAAGTGTATACTACTGTATTGAAGTGTATACTACTGTATTGAAGTGTATACTACTGTATTGAAGTGTATTCTACTGTACTGAAGTGTATTCTACTGTATTGAAGTGTATGCTACTGTATTGAAGTGTAGTATACTGTATTGAAGTGTATAGTACTGTATTGAAGTGTAGTATACTGTATTGAAGTGTATACTACTGTATTGAGGTGTATTCTACTGTATTGAAGTGTATTATACTGTATTGAGGTGTATTCTACTGTATTGAAGTGTATTATAGTGTATTGAAGTGTATACTACTGTATTGAAGTGTAGTATACTGTATTGAAGTGTATTCTACTGTATTGAAGTGTATTCTACTGTATTGAAGTGTATTCTACTGTATTGAAGTGTATGCTACTGTATTGAAGTGTAGTATACTGTATTGAAGTGTATACTACTGTATTGAAGTGTATACTACTGTATTGAAGTGTATACTACTGTATTGAGGTGTATTCTACTGTATTGAAGTGTATTATACTGTATTGAGGTGTATTCTACTGTATTGAAGTGTATTATACTGTATTGAAGTGTATACTACTGTATTGAAGTGTAGTATACTCTATTGAAGTGTATTCTACTGTATTGAAGTGTATTCTACTGTATTGAAGTGTATACTACTGTATTGAAGTGTATACTACTGTATTGAAGTGTAGTATACTGTATTGAAGTGTATACTACTGTATTGAAGTGTATACTACTGTATTGAAGTGTAGTATACTGTATTGAAGTGTATTTTACTGTATTGAAGTGTATACTACTGTATTGAAGTGTATTCTACTGTATTGAAGTGTATTCTACTGTATTGAAGTGTATACTACTGTATTGAAGCCATTTCAAACTGTGAAGTGTTTTAGAAAACAACATCCACGATTAAATTACTATCAATGAGAGCCTCCAGAATCTCATACTAGTGTACTTTCACACCAAAAACATCGAACGGAAGGTACAGTAGACAAGGAGACCAAAACACAACAATGTAGACTGTCCTCACTATACTATTTTAAAACCTCTTTACTATTATTCGGTTCACATAAACCTTTAAAAACCAAATATTGTTTATTTTGTTTGTGACTAAGAGCAGATGTGAATCCGTAATTGGTGTTACATATTTAAGACTCCTCTGTGAAGGAACAATATCAGGAAACAGAGTGGCTGGATACCAACAGACGCCGTGCCTCCTCTGTGAAGGAACAATATTAGGAAACAGAGTGGCTGGATACCAACAGACGCCGTGTCTCCTCTGTGAAGGAACAGTATCATGGACATACATTTTATCCATGGTAGGGAGGAAACAACTAGAGCTGTTCTCACACTCCCTGCCTCCCTGCCTCCCAGCCTCCCTGCCTCCCAGTCTCCCAGTCTCCCTGCCTCCCTGCCTCCCAGCCTCCCTGCCTCCCAGCCTCCCTGCCTCCCAGCCTCCCTGTTGCCCTGCCTCCCTGCTGCCCTGCCTCCCAGCCTCCCTGCCTCCCAGCCTCCCTGCCTTCCAGCCTCCCAGCCTCCCAGCCTCCCTGCCTTCCAGCCTCCCCGCCTAACAGCCTCCCAGCCTCCCTGCCTCCCTGCCTTCCAGCCTCCCTGCCTCCCAGCCTCCCTGCCTCCCTGCCTCCCTGCCGCCCTGCCTCCCTGCCGCCCTGCCTTCCAGCCTCCCTGCCTAACAGCCTCCCAGCCTCCCTGCCTCCCAGCCTCCCAGCCTCCCTGCCTCCCAGCCTCCCAGCCTCCCTGCTGCCCTGCCTCCCAGCCTCCCTGCCTCCCTGCCTCCCAGCCTAACAGCCTCCCAGCCTAACAGCCTCCCTGCCTCCCAGCCTCCCAGCCTCCCTGCTGCCCTGCCTCCCAGCCTCCCTGCCTCCCAGCCTCCCTGCCTCCCAGCCTCCCTGCCTAACAGCCTCAGAAGAACAACCTGTAATGGCTGAATAACAGGAGACGGTCACACCTTTAAACTCTTTGCTCGTCTCCATTCAGTTTTCCTGAACGGACACCCACCTGTAGCCAAGGCTGGGAATTTATCTCTTTTTCAATATTTGTTATAAAAATAGTGGATTTGAGTACTTGTATATTTTGACTGATAAACTGAAGTCAGCGTCGTACCAAAACAAACAGACCAACCAAAGTATTTGAAGTACTGTAGAAACAACAAGCATCTATTAACAGTAAATTATGACTAACAGATTGAGAATATCTAAATGACATAGGTATGCATGCAGGCGACCCACAAAGAATTTGAAAACAAACCCAGTGTTGATAAACTCCCATATCTACTGGGTGAAATACCACAGTGTTCCATCACAGCAGCAAGATTTACGACCTGTTGCCACAAGAAAAGGGCAACTAGTGAAGAACAAACACCATTGTAAATACAACCGATAATTATGTTAATTTATTTTTCCCTTTTGTACTCTAACTATTTGCACATAATATGACATTTGAAATGTCTTTATTCTTTTGGAACTGTGAGTGTAATGTTTACTGTTGTTACGGGTGTCGTCCTCCTCTTCCTCGGAAGAGGAGAGGAGAGAAGGATCGGTGGACCAATATGCAGCGAGGTAATTAGACATAAATGATATTTATTGAAACACGAAGACGAAATACGAAAACACTTGGAAATTACAAAATAACAAACACGACGTAGACAGACCTAAACTACGAACTTACATGAAACGAAGAACACATGAACAGGAACGACCGAGACGAGACAGTACCGTGTGGTGCAACAAACACAGACGCAGCGACAATCACCCACAAACAACCAGTGAGAACAACCTACCTTAATATGACTCTCAATTAGAGGAAAACGCAAAACACCTGCCTCTAATTAAGAGCCATACCAGGCAACCCAAAACCAACATAGAAACAGCAAACATAGACTGCCCACCCAAAACTCACGCCCTGACCATCACACACATACAAAACAACAGAAAACAGGTCAGGAACGTGACAGAACCCCCCCCTCAAGGTGAGAACGCCGGGCGCACCAGCACAAAGTCCAGGGGAGGGTCTGGGTGGGCATCTGACCACGGTGGTGGCTCAGGCTCCGGACGCTGTCCCCACACCACCATAGTCACTCCCCGCTTCTGTATCCCCCTCCCAATGACCACCCTCCAACTAAAACCACCTAAATGAAGGGGCAGCACCGGGATAAGGGCCAGCACCGGGATAAGGGGCAGCACCGGGATAAGGGGCAGCACCGGGATAAGGGGCAGCTCCGGGCTGAGGGACGGCAGCTCCGGGCTGAGGGACTCTGGCAGGTCCTGGCTGAGGGACTCTGGCAGGTCCTGGCTGAGGGACTCTGGCAGGTCCTGGCTGAGGAACTCTGGCAGGTCCTGGCTGAGGGACTCTGGCAGGTCCTGGCTGGACGGCTCTGGCAGGTCCTGGCTGGACGGCTCTGGCAGGTCCTGGCTGGACGGCTCTGGCAGGTCCTGGCTGGACGGCTCTGGCTGGTCCTGGCTGGACGGCACTGGCTGATCCGGTCTGGCGGAAGGCTCTGGCTGATCCGGTCTGGCGGAAGGCTCTGGCTGATCCGGTCTGGCGGAAGGCTCTGGCTGATCCGGTCTGGCGGAAGGCTCTGGCTGATCCGGTCTGGCGGAAGGCTCTGGCTGATCCGGTCTGGCGGAAGGCTCTGGCTGATCCGGTCTGGCGGAAGGCTCTGGCTGATCCGGTCTGGCGGAAGGCTCTGTAGGCTCTTGGCAGACGGGCGGCTTTGCAGGCTCATGGCAGACGGGCAGCTTTGCAGGCTCATGGCAGACGGGCAGTTCAGGCGCCGTTGGGCAGACGGGCAGTTCAGGCGCCGCTGGGCAGACGGGCAGTTCAGGTGCCGCTGGGCAGACGGGCAGTTCAGGCGCCGCTGGGCAGACGGGCAGTTCAGGTGCCGCTGGGCAGACGGGCAGTTCAGGTGCCGCTGGGCAGACGGGCAGTTCAGGCGCCGCTGGGCAGACGGGCAGTTCAGGCGCCGCTGGGCAGACGGGCAGTTCTGTAGGGAGGAGACGGAGAGACAGCCTGGTGCGTGGTATAGGCACTGGCTGCGCTGGAGAGGAGGAAAGCTCTGACAGCGCTGGACAGGTGGGAGCAGCTGGAGAGAGAACCCGGAGAGACAGCCTGGTGCGGGGGGCTGCCACCGGTGGACTAGTACTTGGAGGTGGCACCGGGTATACCGGACCGTGAAGGAGGACACGTGCTCTTGAGCACCGAGCCTGCCCAACCCTACCAGGTTGAATGGTGCCCGTAGCCCTGCCAGTGCGGCGAGGTGGAATAGCCCGCACTGGGCTATGCTGGCGAACCGGGGACACCATCTGTAAGGCTGGTGCCATGTATGCCGGCCCGAGGAGACGCACTGGTGGCCAGATGCGTTGGGCCGGCTTCATGACATCCGGCTCGATGCCCAACCTAGCCCTCCCAGTGCGGCAAGGTGGAATAGCCCGCACTGGGCTAAGCACGCGTACTGGGGACACCGTGCGCTTTACCGCATAACACGGTGTCTGACCAGTACGACGCCCTCTCACTCCACGGTAAGCACGGGGAGTTGGCTCAGGTATCCTACCCGGCTTTGCCACACTCCTCGTGTGCCCCCCCCCCCCCCAAGAAATTTTTGGGTCTGACTCTCGGGCTCCCAACCGCGTCGCCGCGCTGCCTCCTCATACCAGCGCCTCTCTGCCTTCGCTGCCTCCAGCTCCGCCTTGGGACGGCGATATTCCCCTGGCTGAGTCCAGGGTCCTTTGCCGTCCAGGATCTCCTCCCAAGTCCAGGAGTCCTGGGATTTCTGCTGCAGCTGTCGCTGTGCTCCTCCCCGCTGCTTGATCCCTTGTTGGTGGGTGATTCTGTTACGGGTGTCGTCCTCCTCTTCCTCGGAAGAGGAGAGGAGAGAAGGATCGGTGGACCAATATGCAGCGAGGTAATTAGACATAAATGATATTTATTGAAACACGAAGACGAAATACGAAAACACTTGGAAATTACAAAATAACAAACACGACGTAGACAGACCTAAACTACGAACTTACATGAAACGAAGAACACATGAACAGGAACGACCGAGACGAGACAGTACCGTGTGGTGCAACAAACACAGACACAGCAACAATCACCCACAAACAACCAGTGAGAACAACCTACCTTAATATGACTCTCAATTAGAGGAAAACGCAAAACACCTGCCTCTAATTAAGAGCCATACCAGGCAACCCAAAACCAACATAGAAACAGCAAACATAGACTGCCCACCCAAAACTCACGCCCTGACCATCACACACATACAAAACAACAGAAAACAGGTCAGGAACGTGACAACTGTTCATTTTTTTATTGTTTATTTCATTTTTGTTTATGATCTACTTCACTTGCTTTGGCAATGTTAACATATGTTTCCCATGCCAATAAAGCCCCTTGAATTGAATTGACTGAGAGAGGAAAGAGAGGAGAGGGAGAGAGGGAGAGGGAGAGAGAGAGAGAGAGAGAGAGAGAGAGAGAGAGAGAGAGAGAGAGAGAGAGAGAGAGAGACAGAGACATACAGTCCAACAGTCCAGCACAACAACACTCTTATAACCAAACCCGGAGTGCTGGAGGTGGAGAGAGACATATCTGCACTCTGGACAGTGGTGTGACAACTTCAACAGGAGAAAGAGCAGGAGAAGGAGAAGAACAGAGCACTGGAGGAGAGGATCAGACTGCTGGAGGAGAGGATCAGACTGCTGGAGGAAAGGTTGAGGGGGATGGAGGAGAGGATCAGACTGCTGGAGAAGAGGGTGAGGGGGATGGAGAGGATCAGACTGCTGGAGAGGAGGGTGAGGGGGATGGAGGAGAGGATCAGACTTCTGGAGGAGAGGGTGAGGGGGATGGAGGAGAGGCTCAGACTGCTGGAGGAGAGGGTGAGGAGGATGGAGGAGAGGATCAGACTGCTGGAGGAGAGGGTGAGGGTGATGGAGGAGAGGATCAGACTGCTGGAGGAGAGGGTGAGGGGGATGGAGGAGAGGGTCAGACTGCTGGAGGAGAGGTTGAGGGGGATGGAGGAGAGGATCAGACTGCTGGAGGAGAGGGTGAGGGGGATGGAGGAGAGGATCAGACTGCTGGAGGAGAGGGTGAGGGTGATGGAGGAGAGGATCAGACTGCTGGAGGAGAGGGTGAGGGGGATGGAGGAGAGGATCAGACTGCTGGAGGAGAGGTTGAGGGGGATGGAGGAGAGGATCAGACTGCTGGAGGAAAGAGTGAGGGGGATGGAGGAGAGGATCAGACAGCTGGAGGAAAGGGTGAGGGGGATGGAGGAGAGGATCAGACTGCTGGAGGAAAGGGTGAGGGGGATGGAGGAGAGGATCAGACTGCTGGAGGAGAGGTTGAGGGGGATGGAGGAGAGGATCAGACTGCTGGAGGAGAGGTTGAGGGGGATGGAGGAGAGGATCAGAGTGCTGGAGGCGAGGGTGAGGGGGATGGAGGAGAGGATCAGACTGCTGGAGGAGAGGGTGAGGGGGATGGAGGAGAGGATCAGACTGCTGGAGGAGAGGTTGAGGGGGATGGAGGAGAGGATCAGACTGCTGGAGGAGAGGTTGAGGGGGATGGAGGAGAGGATCAGACTGCTGGAGGAGAGGGTGGGGGGGATGGAGGAGAGGATCAGACTTCTGGAGGAGAGGGTGAGGGGGATGGAGGAGAGGATCAGACTGCTGGAGGAGAGGTTGAGGGGGATGGAGGAGAGGATCAGACTGCTGGAGGAAAGGGTGAGGGGGATGGAGGAGAGGATCAGACTGCTGGAGGAGAGGGTGGGGGGGATGGAGGAGAGGATCAGACTTCTGGAGGAAAGGGTGAGGGGGATGGAGGAGAGGATCAGACTGCTGGAGGAGAGGTTGAGGTGGATGGAGGAGAGGATCACACTGCTGGAGGAGAGGGTGAGGGGGATGGAGGAGAGGATCAGACTGCTGGAGGAAAGGGTGAGGGTGATGGAGGAGAGGATCAGACTGCTGGAGGAGAGGTTGAGGGGGATGGAGGAGAGGATCAGACTGCTGGAGGAGAGGGTGAGGGGGATGGAGGAGAGGATCAGACTACTGGAGGAGAGGGTGAGGGGGATGGAGGAGAGGATCAGACTGCTGGAGGAGAGGTTGAGGGGGATGGAGGAGAGGATCAGACTGCTGGAGGAAAGGGTGAGGGGGATGGAGGAGAGGATCAGACTGCTGGAGGAGAGGTTGAGGGGGATGGAGGAGAGGATCAGACTACTGGAGGAGAGGTTGAGGGGGATGGAGGAGAGGATCAGACTGCTGGAGGAGAGGCTGAGGGGGATGGAGGAGAGGATCAGACTGCTGGAGGAGAGGTTGAGGGGGATGGAGGAGAGGATCAGACTGCTGGAGGAAAGGGTGAGGGGGATGGAGGAGAGGATCAGACTGCTGGAGGAGAGGTTGAGGGGGATGGAGGAGAGGATCAGACTGCTGGAGGAGAGGTTGAGGGGGATGGAGGAGAGGATCAGACTGCTGGAGGAGAGGTTGAGGGGGATGGAGGAGAGGATCAGACTGCTGGAGGAGAGTGTGAGGGGGATGGAGGAGAGGATCAGACTGCTGGAGGAGAGGGTGAGGGGGATGGAGGAGAGGATCAGACTGCTGGAGGAGAGGTTGAGGGGAATGGAGGAGAGGATCAGACTGCTGGAGGAGAGGTTGAGGGGGATGGAGGAGAGGATCAGACTGCTGGAGGAGAGGTTTAGGGCGATTGCGTGTGACAGAGAACAACCCACTAGAGAGGTGGCCACCCCCACAGAGAAGCCAGCAGAACAGCCCACCTCAGCACCCGACAAAAGTCTCGACACCACAGCAGAACAGTCCACACCAGACCCTGACCATAGCGTCGATATCACAGCGGGAGAGACAAATGAAGAACCCCAAGCCCAGGGGCTCCCCCTCTGAGTACCCCCCTCCCCCCCCCCCTGTCAGCCACCCTGATAGCCCTCCTGACAACCCCCCCCCCCCCCACACACACACCCACTGAGGACATACGCAAGACACAGATTGTTCTCCTTATGGACTCAAATGGGAAATATATACAAGAAAACAACTTTTTCCCAAACACAGAGTGTCCAAACACCCAGCGCCCCCTAGACCTTCTGTCTGAGGACCAACTAGGTTCACCCAGCGCCCCATAGACCTTCTGTCTGAGGACCAACTAGGGTTACCCAGCCACATAATAATACACCCAGCGCCCCCTAGACCTTCTGTCTGAGGACCAACTAGGTTCACCCAGCCACATAATAATACACCCAGCGCCCCCTAGACCTTCTGTCTGAGGACCAACTAGGTTCACCCAGCGCCCCCTAGACCTTCTGTCTGAGGACCAACTAGGTTCACCCAGCCACATAATAATACACCCAGCGCCCCCTAGACCTTCTGTCTGAGGACCAACTAGGTTCACCCAGCCACGTAATAATACACCCAGCGCCCCCTAGACCTTCTGTCTGAGGACCAACTAGGTTCACCCAGCCACATAATAATACACCCAGCGCCCCCTAGACCTTCTGTCTGAGGACCAACTAGGTTCACCCAGCCACATAATAATACACCCAGCGCCCCCTAGACCTTCTGTCTGAGGACCAACTAGGTTCACCCAGCCACATAATAATACACCCAGCGCCCCCTAGACCTTCTGTCTGAGGACCAACTAGGTTCACCCAGCCACATAATAATACACCCAGCGCCCCCTAGACCTTCTGTCTGAGGACCAACTAGGTTCACCCAGCCACATAATAATACACCCAGCGCCCCCTAGACCTTCTGTCTGAGGACCAACTAGGTTCACCCAGCCACATAATAATACACCCAGCGCCCACTAGACCTTCTGTCTGAGGACCAACTAGGTTCACCCAGCGCCCCCTAGACCTTCTGTCTGAGGACCAACTAGGGTTACCCAGCCACATAATAATACACCCAGCGCCCCCTAGACCTTCTGTCTGAGGACCAACTAGTTTCACCCAGCCACATAATAATACACCCAGCGCCCCCTAGACCTTCTGTCTGAGGACCAACTAGGTTCACCCAGCCACATAATAATACACCCAGCGCCCCCTAGACCTTCTGTCTGAGGACCAACTAGGTTCACCCAGCGCCCCCTAGACCTTCTGTCTGAGGACCAACTAGGGTTCACCCAGCCACATAATAATACACCCAGCGCCCCCTAGACCTTCTGTCTGAGGACCAACTAGGGTCACCCAGCCACATAATAATACACCCAGCGCCCCCTAGACCTTCTGTCTGAGGACCAACTAGGTTCACCCAGCCACATAATAATACACCCAGCGCCCCCTAGACCTTCTGTCTGAGGACCAACTAGGGTCACCCAGCCACATAATAATACACCCAGCGCCCCCTAGACCTTCTGTCTAAGGACCAACTAGGTTCACCCAGCCACATAATAATACACCCAGCGCCCCCTAGACCTTCTGTCTGAGGACCAACTAGGTTCACCCAGCGCCCCCTAGACCTTCTGTCTGAGGACCAACTAGGTTCACCCAGTGCCCCCTAGACCTTCTGTCTGAGGACCAACTAGGTTCACCCAGCGCCCCCTAGACCTTCTGTCTGAGGACCAACTAGGTTCACCCAGCGCCCCCTAGACCTTCTGTCTGAGGACCAACTAAGGTCACCCAGCCACATAATAATACACCCAGCGCCCCCTAGACCTTCTGTCTGAGGACCAACTAGGTTCACCCAGCCACATAATAATACACCCAGCACCCCCTAGACCTTCTGTCTGAGGACCAACTAGGTTCACCCAGCCATATAATAATACACCCAGCGCCCCCTAGACCTTCTGTCTGAGGACCAACTAGGTTCACCCAGCGCCCCCTAGACCTTCTGTCTGAGGACCAACTAGGGTACCCCAGCCACATAATAATACACCCAGCGCCCCCTAGACCTTCTGTCTGAGGACCAACTAGGGTCACCCAGCCACATAATAATACACCCAGTGCCCCCTAGACCTTCTGTCTGAGGACCAACTAGGTTCACCCAGCGCCCCCTAGACCTTCTGTCTGAGGACCAACTAGGTTCACCCAGCGCCCCCTAGACCTTCTGTCTGAGGACCAACTAGGTTCACCCAGCCACATAATAATACACCCAGCGCCCCCTAGACCTTCTGTCTGAGGGCCAACTAGGGTCACCCAGCCACATAATAATACACCCAGCGCCCCCTAGACCTTCTGTCTGAGGACCAACTAGGTTCACCCAGCGCCCCCTAGACCTTCTGTCTGAGGACCAACTAGGTTCACCCAGCGCCCCCTAGACCTTCTGTCTGAGGACCAACTAGGTTCACCCAGCCACATAATAATACACCCAGCGCCCCCTAGACCTTCTGTCTGAGGACCAACTAGGTTCACCCAGCCACATAATAATACACCCAGCGCCCCCTAGACCTTCTGTCTGAGGACCAACTAGGTTCACCCAGCCACATAATAATACACCCAGCGCCCCCTAGACCTTCTGTCTGAGGACCAACTAGGTTCACCCAGCCACATAATAATACACCCAGCGCCCCCTAGACCTTCTGTCTGAGGAACAACTAGGTTCACCCAGCCGCCCCCGCGCCCCCTAGACCTTCTGTCTGAGGACCAACTAGGTTCACCCAGCGCCCCCTAGACCTTCTGTCTGAGGACCAACTAGGGTCACCCAGCCACATAATAATACACCCAGCGCCCCCTAGACCTTCTGTCTGAGGACCAACTAGGTTCACCCAGCCACATAATAATACACCCAGCACCCCCTAGACCTTCTGTCTGAGGACCAACTAGGTTCACCCAGCCACATAATAATACACCCAGCGCCCCCTAGACCTTCTGTCTGAGGACCGGGCTCAGGCTTCACCCAGCGCCCCCTAGACCTTCTGTCTGAGGACCAACTAGGGTTCACCCAGCCACATAATAATACACCCAGCGCCCCCTAGACCTTCTGTCTGAGGACCAACTAGGGTCACCCAGCCACATAATAATACACCCAGCGCCCCCTAGACCTTCTGTCTGAGGACCAACTAGGTTCACCCAGCCCCCCAGCGCTGAGGCACAGTCACCCAGCGCCCCCTAGACCTTCTGTCTGAGGACCAACTAGGTTCACCCAGCCACTCCCCAGCGCCCCCTGTCTGAGGACTAACTAGGTTCACCCAGCGCCCCCTAGACCTTCTGTCTGAGGACCAACTAGGTTCACCCAGCGCCCCCTAGACCTTCTGTCTGAGGACCAACTAGGTTCACCCAGCCACATAATAATACACCCAGCGCCCCCTAGACCTTCTGTCTGAGGACCAACTAGGTTCACCCAGCGCCCCCTAGACCTTCTGTCTGAGGACCAACTAGGTTCACCCAGCGCCCCCTAGACCTTCTGTCTGAGGACCAACTAGGTTCACCCAGCGCCCCCTAGACCTTCTGTCTGAGGACCAACTAGGTTCACCCAGCGCCCCCTAGACCTTCTGTCTGAGGACCAACTAGGTTCACCCAGCGCCCCCTAGACCTTCTGTCTGAGGACCAACTAGGGTCCCCAGCCACATAATAATCACCCAGCGCCCCCTAGACCTTCTGTCTGAGGACCAACTAGGTTCACCCAGCCACATAATAATACACCCAGCGCACCCTAGACCTTCTGTCTGAGGACCAACTAGGTTCACCCAGCGCCCCCTAGACCTTCTGTCTGAGGACCAACTAGGTTCACCCAGCGCCCCCTAGACCTTCTGTCTGAGGACCAACTAGGTTCACCCAGCCACATAATAATACACCCAGCGCCCCCTAGACCTTCTGTCTGAGGGCCAACTAGGGTCACCCAGCCACATAATAATACACCCAGCGCCCCCTAGACCTTCTGTCTGAGGACCAACTAGGTTCACCCAGCGCCCCCTAGACCTTCTGTCTGAGGACCAACTAGGTTCACCCAGCGCCCCCTAGACCTTCTGTCTGAGGACCAACTAGGTTCACCCAGCCACATAATAATACACCCAGCGCCCCCTAGACCTTCTGTCTGAGGACCAACTAGGTTCACCCAGCGCCCCCTAGACCTTCTGTCTGAGGACCAACTAGGTTCACCCAGCCACATAATAATACACCCAGCGCCCCCTAGACCTTCTGTCTGAGGACCAACTAGGTTCACCCAGCCACATAATAATACACCCAGCGCCCCCTAGACCTTCTGTCTGAGGACCAACTAGGTTCACCCAGCCACATAATAATACACCCAGCGCCCCCTAGACCTTCTGTCTGAGGAACAACTAGGTTCACCCAGCGCCCCCTAGACCTTCTGTCTGAGGACCAACTAGGTTTACCCAGCGCCCCCTAGACCTTCTGTCTGAGGACCAACTAGGGTCACCCAGCCACATAATAATACACCCAGCGCCCCCTAGACCTTCTGTCTGAGGACCAACTAGGTTCACCCAGCCACATAATAATACACCCAGCACCCCCTAGACCTTCTGTCTGAGGACCAACTAGGTTCACCCAGCCACATAATAATACACCCAGCGCCCCCTAGACCTTCTGTCTGAGGACCAACTAGGGTCACCCAGCCACATAATAATACACCCAGCGCACCCTAGACCTTCTGTCTGAGGACCAACTAGGTTCACCCAGCCACATAATAATACACCCAGCGCCCCCTAGACCTTCTGTCTGAGGACCAACTAGGTTCACCCAGCGCCCCCTAGACCTTCTGTCTGAGGACCAACTAGGTTCACCCAGCCACATAATAATACACCCAGCGCCCCCTAGACCTTCTGTCTGAGGACCAACTAGGTTCACCCAGCGCCCCCTAGACCTTCTGTCTGAGGACCAACTAGGTTCACCCAGCCACATAATAATACACCCAGCGCCCCCTAGACCTTCTGTCTGAGGACCAACTAGGTTCACCCAGCCACATAATAATACACCCAGCGCCCCCTAGACCTTCTGTCTGAGGACCAACTAGTTTCACCCAGCGCCCCCTAGACCTTCTGTCTGAGGACCAACTAGGTTTACCCAGCGCCCCCTAGACCTTCTGTCTGAGGACCAACTAGGTTCACCCAGCCACATAATAATACACCCAGCGCCCCCTAGACCTTCTGTCTGAGGACCAACTAGGTTCACCCAGCGCCCCCTAGACCTTCTGTCTGAGGACCAACTAGGTTTACCCAGCGCCCCCTAGACCTTCTGTCTGAGGACCAACTAGGTTTACCCAGCGCCCCCTAGACCTTCTGTCTGAGGACCAACTAGGTTCACCCAGCGCCCCCTAGACCTTCTGTCTGAGGACCAACTAGGTTCACCCAGCGCCCCCTAGACCTTCTGTCTGAGGACCAACTAGGTTCACCCAGCGCCCCCTAGACCTTCTGTCTGAGGACCAACTAGGTTCACCCAGCCACATAATAATACACCCAGCGCCCCCTAGACCTTCTGTCTGAGGACCAACTAGGTTCACCCAGCGCCCCCTAGACCTTCTGTCTGAGGACCAACTAGGTTCACCCAGCGCCCCCTAGACCTTCTGTCTGAGGACCAACTAGGTTCACCCAGCGCCCCCTAGACCTTCTGTCTGAGGACCAACTAGGTTCACCCAGCCACATAATAATACACCCAGCGCCCCCTAGACCTTCTGTCTGAGGACCAACTAGGTTCACCCAGCGCCCCCTAGACCTTCTGTCTGAGGACCAACTAGGTTCACCCAGCCACATAATAATACACCCAGCGCCCCTAGACCTTCTGTCTGAGGACCAACTAGGTTCACCCAGCGCCCCCTAGACCTTCTGTCTGAGGACCAACTAGGTTCACCCAGCGCCCCCTAGACCTTCTGTCTGAGGACCAACTAGGTTCACCCAGCCACATAATAATACACCCAGCGCCCCCTAGACCTTCTGTCTGAGGACCAACTAGGTTCACCCAGCCACATAATAATACACCCAGCGCCCCCTAGACCTTCTGTCTGAGGACCAACTAGGTTCACCCAGCGCCCCCTAGACCTTCTGTCTGAGGACCAACTAGGTTCACCTAGCCACATAATAATACACACAGGCACAAACGACCTGAGAACGACCTGAGGGTGGCCACAGCACTGAAGGGAGGGATTGAAAAAGCTTCTTCTACTTTCCCCAACGCACAAGTGGTTATCTCCACCCTGCTACCACGAAAAGACTTCCACCCTGCCACAATACAGCGGGTAAACGCAAGTATTTCCCGTGACTGTGCCTCAAAACCAAATGTTTTCCTGGCCCACCACTCCACCCTGGACTTGAACAGCCTCTGTGACCAGGTCCACCTCTACAAGGCAGCAGTGCCCACCTTTGCCCGGACTCTAAAGGACATCGCTCTCAAACGTGTCCCCAACACTTCACACAGGAGCAACAGATCAATAGACACCCCGCCCAGACCAGCGAGACACCCTCCCAGACCTGCGGGAACCCCCCCCCCCCTGGACCTACACATAGAGGACAAACGCCAAGAGGGCTTACATCCAGACCACAGCACCACCAGCCACATCGACACCCTGTCCACAACCAATCAACACCCCCCCAAGTCAACCATGCCCACACCCCATTTAGGCCCCCTCAGATCAGACCTAAGCCCCTCCTGACCACACCACCCCCGCAAAGAGGGCCTCAACATGGAAGTCACACATACGCCAGGCCCAACCCCCACTCTTACACTAGCCCAAGCCAATGGCACGTACCAGATGCTCATCAGGCTCTGCTCACACTTACTGGCCTGAGGCCAAACCACACGACCAACAACATTGGACACTTTATGGAACACAACGCCTTCACTATCTCATCCTGGAATATCCAAGGCCTGAGGTCATCTGCCTTTAGCCTAAAGAGCAGGAACCTGAACTTCACCAAAGAAATCAGAAATACAGACATTGTCATCCTGCAAGAAACCTGGTATAGAGGAGACGGACCCACTGGTTGCCCTCTAAGTTACAGAGAGCTGGTAGTCCCATCCACCACACTACCAGGTGTGAAACAGGGAAGGGACTCAGGGGTATGCTAATTTGGTATAGAGCAGACCTAACTCACTCCATTAAATTAATCAAAACAGGAACATTTTACATTTGGCTAGAAATTCAAAAATAAATTATCTTAACAGAGAAAAATGTCCTTCTGTGTGCTATCTATATCCCTCCACTAGAATCCCCATACTTTAATGAAGACAGCTTCTCCATCCTGGAGGGGGAAATCAATCATTTCCAGGCCCAGGGACATGTACTAGTCTGTGGCGACCTAAATGCCAGAACCGGACAAGAACCTGACACCCTCAGCACACAGGGGGACAAACACCTGCCTGCAGGTGACAGCATTCCCTCCCCCATATGCTCCCCTAGGCATAACTATGACAACATAACCAACAAAATGGGTCACAACTCCTGCAGCTCTGTTGCACGCTGGGTATGTACACAGTCAATGGTAGGCTTCGAGGGGACTCCTATGGTAGGTTCACCTATAGCTCATCTCTTGGCAGTAGTACTGTAGACTACTTCATCACTGTCCTCAACCCAGAGTCTCTCAGAGCGTTCACAGTCAGCCCACTGACACCCCTATCAGATCACAGCAAAATCACAGTCTACTTGAACAGAGCAATACTCAATCATGAGGCATCAAAGCCAAAGGAACTGAGTAACATTAAGGAATGCTATAGATGGAAGGAATGCAGTTTGGAAACCTACCAAAAATCATTTAGCCAACAACAAATTCAAGCCCTTTTAGACATTTTCCTGGGTAAAACATTCCACTGTAATAGTGAAGGTGTAAACTTGGCAGTAGAAAATCTTAACAGTATGTTTGACCTCTCAGCTTCCCCTATTAAATCAAAAAATCTCAAATAGAAAACCGAAGAAAATGTACAACAATGACAAATGGTTTGATGAAGAATTCAAAAATCTAAGAAAGAAATTGAGAAACCTGTCCAACCAAAAACATAGAGACCCGGAAAACCTGAGCCTACGCCTTCACTGTGGTGAATCACTAAAACAATACAGAAATACACAACGGAAAAAGAAGGAACAGAAATCAGCTCAATGTAATTGAAGAATCCATAGACTCTAACCACTTCTGGGAAAATTGGAAAACACTAAACAAACAACAACACGAAGAATTATCTATCCAAAATGGAGATGTATGGGTTAACCACTTCTCCAAACTTTTTGGGTCTATTACAAAGAACAAAGAACAAAGAGCAAAAACATATACATGATCAAATACAAATCTTAGAATCAACTATTAAAGACTACCAGAACCCACTGGATTCTCCAATTACCTTGAATGAGCTACAGGACAAAATAAAAACCCTCCAACCCAAAAAGGCATGTGGTATTGATGGTATTCTCAATGAAATTTTCAAATATACAGACAACAATTTCCAATTTGCTATACTAAAACTCTTTAACATCATCCTTAGCTCTGGCATCTTCCCCAATATTTGGAACCAAGGACTGATCACCCCAATCCACAAAAGTGGAGACAAATTTGACCCCAATAACTACCGTGGGATATGCGTCAACAGCAACCTTGGGAAAATCCTCTGCATTATCATTAACAGCAGACTCGTACGTTTCCTCAGTGAAAACAACGTACTGAGCAAATGTCAAATTGGCTTTTTACCAAATTACCGTACAACAGACCACGTATTCACCCTGCACACCCTCATTGACAAACAAACAAACCAAAACAAAGGCAAAGTCTTCTCATGCTTTGTTGATTTCAAAAAAGCCTTCGACTCAATTTGGCATGAGGGTCTGCTATACAAATTGATGGAAAGTGGTGTTGGGGGTAAAACATACGACATTATAAAATCCATGTACACAAACAAGTGTGCGGTTAAAATAGGCAAAAAACACACACATGTCTTCCCACAGGGCTGTGGGGTGAGACAGGGATGCAGCTTAAGCCCCACTCTCTTCAACATATTTATCAACGAATTGGCGCGGGCACTAGAAAAGTCTGCAGAACCCGGCCTCACCCTACTACAATCTGAAGTCAAATGTCTACTGTTTGCTGATGATCTGGTGCTTCTGTCACCAACCAATGAGGGCCTACAGCAGCACCTAGATATTCTGCACAGATTCTGCCAGACCTGGGCCCTGACAGTAAATGTCAGTAAGACCAGAATAGTGGTGTTCCAAAAAAGGTCCAGTCTCCAGGACCACAAATACAAATTCCATCTAGACACCGTTGCCCTAGAGCACACAAAAAACTATACATACCTTGGCCTAAATATCAGTGCCACAGGTAACTTCCACAAAGCTGTGAACGATCTGAGAGACAAGGCAAGAAGGGCATTCTATGCCATCAAAAGGAACATAAAATGCAACATACCAATTAGGATCTGGCTAAAAATACTTGAATCAGTCATAGAACCCATTGCCTATTATGGTTGTGAGGTCTGGGGTCCGCTCACCAACCAAGAATTCACAAAATGGGACAAACACCAAATTGAAACTCTGCATGCAGAATTCTGCAAAAATATCCTCCGTGTACAACGTAGAACACCAAATAATGCATGCAGAGCAGAATTAGGCCGATACCCACTAATTATCAAAATCCAGAAAAGAGACGTTAAATTCTACAACCACCTAAAAGGAAGTGATTCCCAAACCTTCCATAACAAAGCCATCACCTACAGAGAGATGAACCTGGAGAGGAGTTCCCTAAGCAAGCTGGTCCTGGACCCAACCAAATCATGAGAAAACAAAAAGATAATTACTTGACACATTGGAAAGAATTAACAAAAAAACAGAACAAACTAGAATGCTATTTGGCCCTAAACAGAGAGTACACAGTGGCAGAATACCTGACCACTGTGACTGACCCAAACTTAAGGAAAGCTTTGACTATGTACAGACTCAGTGAGCATAGCCTTGCTATTGAGAAAGGTCGCCGTAGGCAGACATGGCTCTCAAGAGAAGACAGGCTATGTGCACACTGCCCACAAAATGAGGTGGAAACTGAGCTGCACTTCCTAACCTCCTGCCCAATGTATGACCATTTTAGAGACACATATTTCCCTCAGATTACACAGATCCACAAAGAATTCGAAAACAAACCCAATTTTGATAAACTCCCATATCTACTGGGTGAAATACCACAGCGGTCCATCACAGCAGCAAGATATGTGACCTGTTGCCACAAGAAAAGGGCAACCAATGAAGAACAAACACCATTGTAAATACAACCCATATTTATGTTTATTTATTTATTTTCGCTTGTGTACTTTAACCATTTGTACATTGTTACAACACTGTATATATACATAATATGACATTTGAAATGACTTTATTCTTTTGGAACTTCTGTATGTGTAATGTTTACTGTTAATTTGTATTATTTATTTCACTTTTGTATATTATCTACTTGACTTGCTTTGGCAATGTTACCACATGCTTCCCATGCCAATAAAGCCCCTTGAACTGAATTGAATTGAATTAAGAGAGAGTACAGTAGATCTACTTGATATTATAGATATATATATACAGTGGGGAGAACAAGTATTTGATACACTGCCGATTTTGCAGGTTTTCCTACTTACAAAGCATGTAGAGGTCTGTCATTTTTATCATAGGTACACTTCAACTGTGAGAGACGGAATCTAAAACAAAAATCCAGAAAATCACATTGTATGATTTTTAAGTAATTAATTTGCATTTTATTGCATGACATAAGTATTTGATCACCTACCAACCAGTAAGAATTCCGGCTCTCACAGACCTGTTAGTTTTTCTTTAAGAAGCCCTCCTGTTCTCCACTCATTACCTGTATTAACTGCACCTGTTTGAACTCGTTACCTGTATAAAAGACACCTGTCCACACACTCAATCAAACAGACTCCAACCTCTCCACAATGGCCAAGACCAGAGAGCTGTGTAAGGACATCAGGGATAAATTGTAGACCTGTACAAGGCTGGGATGGGCTACAGGACAATAGCCAAGCAGCTTGGTGAGAAGGCAACAACTGTTGGCACAATTATTAGAAAATGGAAGAAGTTCAAGATGACGGTCAATCACCCTCGGTCTGGGGCTCCATGCAAGATCTCACCTCGTGGGGCATCAATGATCATGAGGAATGTGAGGGATCAGCCCAGAACTACACGGCAGGACCTGGTCAATGACCTGAAGAGAGCTGGGACCACAGTCTCAAAGAAAACCATTAGTAACACACTACGCCGTCATGGATTAAAATCCTGCAGCGCACGCAAGGTCCCCCTGCTCAAGCCAGCGCATGTCCAGGCCCGTCTGAAGTTTGCCAATGACCATCTGGATGATCCAGAGGAGGAATGGGAGAAGGTCATGTGGTCTGATGAGACAAAAATAGAGCTTTTTGCTCTAAACTCCACTCGCCGTGTTTGGAGGAATAGAAGGATGAGTACAACCCCAAGAACACCATCCCAACCGTGAAGCATGGAGGTGGAAACATCATTCTTTGGGGATGCTTTTCTGCAAAGGGGACAGGACGACTGCACCGTATTGAAGGGAGGATGGATGGGGCCATGTATCGCGAGATCTTGACCAACAACCTCCTTCCCTCAGTAAGAGCATTGAAGATGGGTCGTGGCTGGGTCTTCCAGCATGACAACGACCCGAAACACACAGCCAGGGCAACTAAGGAGTGGCTCCGTAAGAAGCATCTCAAGGTCCTGGAGTGGCCTAGCCAGTCTCCAGACCTGAACCCAATAGAAAATCTTTGGAGGGAGCCGAAAGTCCGTATTGCCCAGCGACAGCCCCGAAACCTGAAGGATCTGGAGAAGGTCTGTATGGAGGAGTGGGCCAAAATCCCTGCTGCAGTGTGTGCAAACCTGGTCAAGAACTACAGGAAACGTATGATCTCTGTAATTGCAAACTAAGGTTTCTGTACCAAATATTCAGTTCTGCTTTTCTGATGTATCAAATACTTATGTCATGCAATAAAATGCAAATTAATTAATTAAAAATCATACAATGTGATTTTCTGGATTTTTGTTTTAGATTCCTTCTCTCACAGTTGAAGTGTACCTATGATAAAAATTACAGACCTCTACATGCTTTGTAAGTAGGAAAACCTGCAAAATTGTCAGTGTATCAAATACTTGTTCTCCCCACTGTATATATATTTATATTAATTTCGGAACTTTCCCAACAAGCTGCAGCGACAAACACAGAACATATTGCACTGGCTCTGACCTAGATAGTACAGAGACTAGCCTCTATTTGAATTATAGCACACACACACCCACACAGACACACACACTGGTTCATGACCTCTGAGTTCTAGCACCCTACTGTCCACATTACCCAATGTGAGCACAACAGAGAAGATGTTAACACATGCTTCCCATGCCAATAAAGCCCCTTGAACTGAATTGAATTGAGATTCAGAGAGATACAGAGACATTCAGAGAGATACAAAGAGAGAGATACAGCGAGACAGAGAGAGATACAGAGTGAGATACAGAGAGAGATACAAAGAGAGAGATACAGCGAGACAGAGAGAGATACAGAGTGAGATACAGAGAGAGATACAAAGAGAGAGATACAGCGAGACAGAGAGAGATACAGAGTGAGAGACAGAGAGAGATACAGAGAGAGATACAAAGAGAGGGATACAGTGAGACAGAGAGAGATACAGAGAGATTCAGAGAGATACAGAGAGAGATACAAAGAGAGAGATACAGCGAGACAGAGTGAGATACAGAGTGAGATACAGAGAGATTCAGAGAGATACAGAGAGAGATACAAAGAGAGAGATACAGCGAGACAGAGTGAGATACAGAGTGAGATACAGAGAGATTCAGAGAGATACAGAGAGAGATACAAAGAGAGAGATACAGCGAGACAGAGAGAGATACAGAGTGAGATACAGAGAGATTCAGAGAGATACAGAGAGAGATACAGAGAGAGATACAAAGAGAGAGATACAGCGAGACAGAGAGAGATACAGAGTGAGATACAGAGAGAGATACAGAGAGAGAGATACAGAGAGAGATACAGAGAGAGAGATACAGCGAGACAGAGAGAGATACAGAGTGAGAGACAGAGAGAGATACAGAGAGAGAGATACAGCGACACAGAGAGAGATACAGAGCGAGATACAGAGAGAGGGCCACGGGAGATCAGATCAATACAGGAAGACAGAGATATGACCTTTGGAATCAGCGGGGCAGCCAGAACGAGACCCCAGAGATAATAACTGACCATTTAGGAGTGGATTAGCTGTCACCACTATTAAAGAACTGAGAGAGAGAAAGAGAGAGAGAGACAGATAGAGAGAGAGAGACAGAGAGAGAGAGAGAGAGAGAGAGAGAGAGAGAGAGAGAGAGAGAGAGAGAGAGAGACAGAGAGAGGGATAGAGAGAGAGAGAGAGAGAGAGAGAGAGAGAGAGAGAGAGAGAGAGAGAGAGAGAGAGAGAGAGAGAGAGAGAGAGAGAGAGAGAGAGAGAGAGAGAGAGAGAGAGAGAGAGAGAGAGAGAGAGAGAGAGAGAGAGAGAGAGAGAGAGAGAGAGAGAGAGAGAGAGAGAGAGAGAGAGGATGTTAGGATGTTAAACCAGGGGTAAAGGTGATTAGATGTTAAACCAGGGGTAAAGGTGATTAGATGTTAAACCAGGGGTAAAGGTGATTAGATGTTAAACCAGGGGTAAAGGTGATTAGATGTTAAACCAGGGGTAAAGGTGACTAGATGTTAAACCAGGGGTAAAGGTGATTAGATGTTAAACCAGGGTTAAAGGTGATTAGATGTTAAACCAGGGGTAAAGGTGATTAGATGTTAAACCAGGGGTAAAGGTGACTAGATGTTAAACCAGAGGTAAAGGTGATTAGATGTTAAACCAGGGGTAAAGGTGATTAGATTTTAAACCAGGGGTAAAGGTGATTAGATGTTAAACCAGGGGTAAAGGTGACTAGATGTTAAACCAGGGGTAAAGGTGATTAGATGTTAAACCAGGGTTAAAGGTGATTAGATGTTAAACCAGGGGTAAAGGTGATTAGATGTTAAACCAGGGGTAAAGGTGACTAGATGTTAAACCAGAGGTAAAGGTGATTAGATGTTAAACCAGGGGTAAAGACTCTTTGGCCTGAATGCCAAGCGTCACATCTGGAGGAAACCTGGCACCATCCCTATGGTGAAGCATGGTGGTGGCAGCATCATGCTGTGGGGATGTTTTTCAGCGGCAGGGACTTGGAGACTAGTCAGGATCGAGGGAAAGATGAATGTATAGAGAGATCCTTGATGAAAACCTGCTCCAGAGCGCTCAGGACCTCAGACTGGGGCAAAAGTTAACTTTCCAACAGGACAACAACCCTAATCACACAGCCAAGACAACGCAGGAGTGGCTTCGGGACAAGTCTCTGAACGTCCTTGAGTGGCCCAGCCAGAGCCCGGACTTGAACCCGATCGAACATCTCTGGAGAGAACTGAAAATAGCTGTACAGCGATGCTCCCCATCCAACCTAACAGAGCTTGAGAGGATCTGCAGAGAGGAATGGGAGAAACTCCCCAAATACAGGTGTGCCAAGCTTGTAGCGTCATACCCAAGAAGACTTGAGGATGTAATCGCTGCCAAAGGTGCTTCAGCAAATTACTGAGTAAAGGGTCAGTATACTTATGTAAATGTGATATTTTTTGAAATTGGCAAAAATGTATAAAAAAAATGTTTTTGCTTTGTCATAATGTAGTACTGTGTGTAGATTGATGAGGGCAAAAAAACACTTCATTCAAAGTTAGAATAAGGCTGTAACCTAACAAAATGTGGAAAAAGTCAGGGGGTCTGAAGACTTACGAAGACACTGTATATCACCATACCATAGTACTATACACACTACACTACCACACCATAGTTATGTACACAATACACTACCATGCCATAGTACTGTACACACTACACTACCACACCATAGTACTGTACACACTACACTACATTACAGTACAATACCATAGTACTGTACACAGTACACTACATTACAGTACAATACCATAGTACTATACACACTACACTACCATGCCATAGTACTATACACACTACACTACCACACCATAGTACTGTACACACTACACTACATTACAGTACAATACCATAGTACTGTACACACTACACTACATTACAGTACAATACCATGGTACTGTACACACTACGCTATACTATACTACACTACACTGCCATACCATAGTACTGTACACACTACACTATACTACACTACACCATACTACCATAGTACTGTACACACTACACTACAACCCTACTGACTATCCCTCTACCAGGGCCTGACACCACTCTAGACTGACTATCCCTCTACCAGGTCATGACACCACTCTAGACTGACTATCCCTCTATGAGGCCCTGACACCACTCTAGACTGACTATCCCTCTACCAGGGCCTGACACCACTCTAGACTGACTATCCCTCTACCAGGGTCTGACACCACTCTAGACTGACTATCCCTCTACCAGGGCCTGACACCACTCTAGACTGACTATCCCTCTACCAGGGCCTGACACCACTCTAGACTGACTATCCCTCTACCAGGGCCTGACACCACTCTAGACTGACTATCCCTCTACCAGGGCCTGACACCACTCTAGACTGACTATCCCTCTATCAGGGCCTGACACCACTCTAGACTGACTATCCCTCTATCAGGTCCTGACACCACTCTAGACTGACTATCCCTCTACCAGGGCCTGACACCACTCTAGACTGACTATCCCTCTATCAGGGCCTGACACCACTCTAGACTGACTATCCCTCTATGAGGTCCTGACACCACTCTAGACTGACTATCCCTCTATGAGGCCCTGACACCACTCTAGACTGACTATCCCTCTACCAGATCCTGACACCACTCTAGACTGACTATCCCTCTATCAGGGCCTGACACCACTCTAGACTGACTATCCCTCTACCAGGGCCTGACACCACTCTACTGACTTGACTGTGTATATGTACAGACACCTTTTTCTGTTAAAAGATTTCAGAGTAGATGTTGTCTCTTTGGTGTCAGGCCCCTTTCACATATAGAGTAGATTGATATAATGAAAAGCCAGCTGTCATACAAAGATTTCAGTAGAGGGAGCTATTTACAATAAGAAATATAACTCAATTGAAAATCTGATGTGTCTGCTGCCAGAGAATATCTGTTGCAATTGATTTACGTGGTCCCGTGTGGCTCAGTTGGTAGAGCATGGCGCTTGCAACGCCAGGGTTGTGGGTTCATTCCCCACGGGGGGACCAGGATGAATATGTATGAACTTTCCAATTTGTAAGTCGCTCTGGATAAGAGCGTCTGCTAAATGACTTAAATGTAATTTACTTTCAAGTTAATCGCAATCTCAGCAAGATTTAGTCATAACATGTTAGTATATTTGTGTCCTATAACCAATTTTACAGTGTATTATTTTAGCACAGGTGTATGGGGGAGAGAACAGTCACCAGGTGGTGTTGTTGTCTAGTGGATGGGGGGAGAACAGTCACCAGGTGGTGTTGTTGTCTAGTGGATGGAGGGAGAACAGTCACCAGGTGGTGTTGTTGTCTAGTGGATGGGGGGAGAACAGTCACCAGGTGGTGTTGTTGTCTAGTGGATGGGGGGAGAACAGTCACCAGGTGGTGTTGTTGTCTAGTGGATGGGGGAGAACAGTCACCAGGTGGTGTTGTTGTCTAGTGGATGGGGGGAGAACAGTCACCAGGTGGTGTTGTTGTCTAGTGGATGGGGGGGAGAACAGTCACCAGGTGGTGTTGTTGTCTAGTGGATGGGGGGGAGAACAGTCACCAGGTGGTGTTGTTGTCTAGTGGATGGGGGGGAGAACAGTCACCAGGTGGTGTTGTTGTCTAGTGGATGGGGGGGGAGAACAGTCACCAGGTGGTGTTGTTGTCTAGTGGATGGGGGAGAGAACAGTCACCAGGTGGTGTTGTTGTCTAGTGGATGGGGGGAGAACAGTCACCAGGTGGTGTTGTTGTCTAGTGGATGGGGGGAGAACAGTCACCAGGTGGTGTTGTTGTCTAGTGGATGGGGGAGAGAACAGTCACCAGGTGGTGTTGTTGTCTAGTGGATGGGGGGGAGAACAGTCACCAGGTGGTGTTGTTGTCTAGTGGATGGGGGGAGAACAGTCACCAGGTGGTGTTGTTGTCTAGTGGATGGGGGGAGAGAACAGTCACCAGGTGGTGTTGTTGTCTAGTGGATGGGGGGGGAGAACAGTCACCAGGTGGTGTTGTTGTCTAGTGGATGGGGGGAGAGAACAGTCACCAGGTGGTGTTGTTGTCTAGTGGATGGGGGGGGGAGAACAGTCACCAGGTGGTGTTGTTGTCTAGTGGATGGGGGGAGAACAGTCACCTGGTGGTGTTGTTGTCTAGTGGATGGGGGGAGAACAGTCACCAGGTGGTGTTGTTGTCTAGTGGATGGGAGAGAGAACAGTCACCAGGTGGTGTTGTTGTCTAGTGGATGGGGGGGAGAACAGTCACCAGGTGGTGTTGTTGTCTAGTGGATGGGGGGAGAGAACAGTCACCAGGTGGTGTTGTTGTCTAGTGGATGGGGGGAGAACAGTCACCAGGTGGTGTTGTTGTCTAGTGGATGGAGAGAGAACAGTCACCAGGTGGTGTTGTTGTCTAGTGGATGGGGGGAGAGAACAGTCACCAGGTGGTGTTGTTGTCTAGTGGATGGGGGGAGAACAGTCACCAGGTGGTGTTGTTGTCTAGTGGATGGGGGGAGAACAGTCACCAGGTGGTGTTGTTGTCTAGTGGATGGGGGGAGAGAACAGTCACCAGGTGGTGTTGTTGTCTAGTGGATGGGGGGGAGAACAGTCACCAGGTGGTGTTGTTGTCTAGTGGATGGGGGAGAGAACAGTCACCAGGTGGTGTTGTTGTCTAGTGGATGGGGGGAGAGAACAGTCACCAGGTGGTGTTGTTGTCTAGTGGATGGGGGGAGAACAGTCACCAGGTGGTGTTGTTGTCTAGTGGATGGGGGGAGAACAGTCACCAGGTGGTGTTGTTGTCTAGTGGATGGGGGGAGAACAGTCACCAGGTGGTGTTGTTGTCTAGTGGATGGGGGAGAGAACAGTCACCAGGTGGTGTTGTTGTCTAGTGGATGGGGGGAGAACAGTCACCAGGTGGTGTTGTTGTCTAGTGGATGGGGGGGAGAACAGTCACCAGGTGGTGTTGTTGTCTAGTGGATGGGGGGAGAACAGTCACCAGGTGGTGTTGTTGTCTAGTGGATGGGAGAGAGAATAGTCACCAGGTGGTGTTGTTGTCTAGTGGATGGGGGGAGAACAGTCACCAGGTGGTGTTGTTGTCTAGTGGATGGGGGAGAGAACAGTCACCAGGTGGTGTTGTTGTCTAGTGGATGGGGGGAGAGAACAGTCACCAGGTGGTGTTGTTGTCTAGTGGATGGGGGGAGAACAGTCACCAGGTGGTGTTGTTGTCTAGTGGATGGGGGAGAGAACAGTCACCAGGTGGTGTTGTTGTCTAGTGGATGGGGGAGAGAACAGTCACCAGGTGGTGTTGTTGTCTAGTGGATGGGGGAGAGAACAGTCACCAGGTGGTGTTGTTGTCTAGTGGATGGGGGGAGAACAGTCACCAGGTGGTGTTGTTGTCTAGTGGATGGGGGGAGAGAACAGTCACCAGGTGGTGTTGTTGTCTAGTGGATGGGGGGGAGAACAGTCACCAGGTGGTGTTGTTGTCTAGTGGATGGGGGGAGAACAGTCACCAGGTGGTGTTGTTGTCTAGTGGATGGGGGGGAGAACAGTCACCAGGTGGTGTTGTTGTCTAGTGGATGGGGGGGAGAACAGTCACCAGGTGGTGTTGTTGTCTAGTGGATGGGGGGGAGAACAGTCACCAGGTGGTGTTGTTGTCTAGTGGATGGGGGGAGAACAGTCACCAGGTGGTGTTGTTGTCTAGTGGATGGGGGGAGAACAGTCACCAGGTGGTGTTGTTGTCTAGTGGATGGGGGGGAGAACAGTCACCAGGTGGTGTTGTTGTCTAGTGGATGGGGGGAGAACAGTCACCAGGTGGTGTTGTTGTCTAGTGGATGGGGGAGAGAACAGTCACCAGGTGGTGTTGTTGTCTAGTGGATGGGGGGAGAGAACAGTCACCAGGTGGTGTTGTTGTCTAGTGGATGGGGGGAGAACAGTCACCAGGTGGTGTTGTTGTCTAGTGGATGGAGGGAGAACAGTCACCAGGTGGTGTTGTTGTCTAGTGGATGGGGGAGAGAACAGTCACCAGGTGGTGTTGTTGTCTAGTGGATGGGGGGGAGAACAGTCACCAGGTGGTGTTGTTGTCTAGTGGATGGGGGGGAGAACAGTCACCAGGTGGTGTTGTTGTCTAGTGGATGGGGGGAGAACAGTCACCAGGTGGTGTTGTTGTCTAGTGGATGGGGGAGAGAACAGTCACCAGGTGGTGTTGTTGTCTAGTGGATGGGGGAGAGAACAGTCACCAGGTGGTGTTGTTGTCTAGTGGATGGGGGGGAGAACAGTCACCAGGTGGTGTTGTTGTCTAGTGGATGGGGGGAGAACAGTCACCAGGTGGTGTTGTTGTCTAGTGGATGGGGGGAGAACAGTCACCAGGTGGTGTTGTTGTCCAGTGGATGGAGGGAGAACAGTCACCAGGTGGTGTTGTTGTCTAGTGGATGGGGGAGAGAACAGTCACCAGGTGGTGTTGTTGTCTAGTGGATGGGGGGAGAGAACAGTCACCAGGTGGTGTTGTTGTCTAGTGGATGGGGGGAGAACAGTCACCAGGTGGTGTTGTTGTCTAGTGGATGGAGAGAGAACAGTCACCAGGTGGTGTTGTTGTCTAGTGGATGGGGGGAGAACAGTCACCAGGTGGTGTTGTTGTCTAGTGGATGGGGGGAGAACAGTCACCAGGTGGTGTTGTTGTCTAGTGGATGGGGGAGAACAGTCACCAGGTGGTGTTGTTGTCTAGTGGATGGGGAGAACAGTCACCAGGTGGTGTTGTTGTCTAGTGGATGGGGGGAGAACAGTCACCAGGTGGTGTTGTTGTCTAGTGGATGGGGAGAACAGTCACCAGGTGGTGTTGTCTAGTGGGGGGGAGAACAGTCACCAGGTGGTGTTGTTGTCTAGTGGATGGGGGGAGAACAGTCACCAGGTGGTGGTGTTGTCTAGTGGATGGGGGGAGAACAGTCACCAGGTGGTGGTGTTGTCTAGTGGATGGGGGGGGAGAACAGTCACCAGGTGGTGTTGTTGTCTAGTGGATGGGGTGTTGTTGTAGTGGATGGGGGGGAGAACAGTCACCAGGTGGTGGTGTTGTCTAGTGGATGGGGGGGAGAACAGTCACCAGGTGGTGTTGTTGTCTAGTGGATGGGGGGAGAACAGTCACCAGGTGGTGTTGTTGTCTAGGGGGGGAGAACAGTCACCAGGTGGTGTTGTTGTCTAGTGGATGGGGGGGAGAACAGTCACCAGGTGGTGTTGTTGTCTAGTGGATGGGGGGGAGAGAACATTCATGTCTCTGAGTTTGACCTGGTTCATGTTTCTCAGGTTGACCTGGTTCATGTCTCTGAGGTTGACCTGGTTCATGTCTCTGAGGTTGACCTGGTTCATGTCTCTGAGGTTGACCTGGTTCATGTCTCTGAGGTTGACCTGGTTCATGTCTCTGAGGTTGACCTGGTTCATGTCTCTGAGGTTGACCTGGTTCATGTCTCTGCGGTTTCTCAATGCTTCTGGGAATGAAGCGATACGTTTCCTGACTGTTAAAACAGTTTTTATTTTTAAACGTTCTGAGAACGGAAGTGAAAATGTTGCCTATACTGGGAACATACATGTTTAGGTTGCAGGGAGGTTCTGAGAACGATTTACTCTGGTTCCAGAGAGGTTCTGAGAACGATTTACTCTGGTTCCAAGGAGGTTCTGAGAACGTTTTACTCTGGTTCCAGAGAGGTTCTGATAACGTTTTACTCTGGTTCCAGGGAGGTTCTGAGAACGTTTTACTCTGGTTCCAGGGAGGTTCTGAGAACGTTTTACTCTGGTTCCAAGGAGGTTCTGAGAACGTTTTACTCTGGTTCCAGGGAGGTTCTGATAACGTTTTACTCATGGTTCCAAGGAGGTTCTGAGAACGTTTTATTCTGGTTCCAGGGAGGTTCTGAGAACGTTTTACTCATGGTTCCCTGAAAGTTTCCCTGGGAGGTTTTATTAACATTCTGAGAACAACAATTATAAGTTATTAATAAATAACACTGCTAGCTTAGTTGGGGTTAACTGCACAGCGAGGACACATGGAAATTAATTTGCTTAGGCATTAATCATGCAAACACATTTATTTTTAATGTGGCACAGCATCAATGAGATTCAAACCTATGACTTTCTGTTTTCTAGTCATGGAATTGGTCCACTGCTCCACCAGGATGGAGCTAGCACGTCATGTCATTGTGTTACTTGTACAAAGCTGTAAATTGTTTCTTAATTTTTCTTTTCTGAATGTTTTCTAGTGGTTTTTAACCTTCTCGGACAACAATTTGAGAACATGACTTTAAATAGAACCGTGAGGAAACCTGTATCAAACTTTATGCTGAAGTAATGAGATTCCCACAGAACAACGTTGCTTCTTAACGTTCTCTGGACTACTTGAGAACATTTTCAACCTCAAACCCGTTGGAGAACAATCCTAGAACA